>NW_006399879.1:1238621-1247236 GCF_000299155.1 Elephantulus edwardii | reverse complement strand
CCTCCTTCTCCAGAAGAGAATCTGGTGGATTTGAACCACGTGCACCTGGGATTGTAGTGCAGCTTCTTGCCACTAGGCCACCAGAGTTCCCTATAGATCTTCCTTTCTTTTGCTCATCCTCCACTTTCTCCAGCATGACGTCTTAGCAAAGACGAGTCTCTCCTGACAGTGTACTAGTTTCACCTCCTCCAAAACAGATTTGTGTGTTCTCTTTGCAGTCCATGTTGTTGTGTGCCATAAATTTGCTTGTGACTCATAGCGACCTTCTGCACAGCAGCTCTGAAGCCTGTCCTATCCTGAGCCAGTCTCACTGTCTCTAACACATCTACCCTATCACGGAAGTTACTGTGTCGATCCATCTCCTCCAAGGTTTTCCTCTCCTGTACTGTCCCTCTCCTTCCAAGAATGATGTCTGCCTCCAAGGACCAGTCCCTCCTGGCAACATGCCCAAAGTATGTAAGATGAAAAGAAGAATCGGTGCCTTTGAGTTGTGGTGCTGCGAAAGAATATTGAACATACCATGGACTACTAAGAGAACTAACAGGTCTGTCCTGGAGAGGGTAAAGCCAAGTTGCTCTGTGGAGACAAGGATTTTGAGATTCTGTCTCAAATACTTTGGGCATGTGGTCAAGAGGGACCAATCTTTAGAGATGGATCTCATTCTTGGAAGGATGGAGGGAGAGCACAGGAGAGGAAGACCCTGGATGAGATGGATTGGCACAGTAACTGAGATAATAAGGGTTGATGTGTCAGACACGGTGAGATTGGCTCAAGGTAGAGCAGGGTTCAGAGCTATTGCGCATACAGTCACTGTGAGTCATTGTCAACTCAACAGCACATAAGAACAGTCATGGCACAGACAGTGTTCAAATCAGTTGTTCATAGGGCTATTATGAGTTATACTCAACTCAAAGGTACCTAACAATAACAACAACAACAACTACAACAACAACAAGAAGAAGTCAGGAAGTAAGGAGCCCTAATAGCACAGTAGTTAAGAATTTGGACACTTACTTAGAGGTCAGTGGTTCAAATCCAACAACTTCCGCTTCACAGGAGAAAGCTGCGGCAGTCTGCTTCTGTGCAGATTACAGCCTTGCAAACCCTGTGGGTCAGTTCTTCTCTGGCCGGCAAGGCCACGAAGAGTCAGGATCCAACTCAACAGGGATGAGTTTCATTTCACAAACATGTGGTGGCGACGCTTTGTGGGAGGAAATCCAAGCAGGGTGCTCCTTGGGGGCAGGGATGGTGAAATTTTGTCTCATACACTTTGAACACGTTGTCTTGAAGGGCCAATCCTGGGACAAGACTTCATATGGGAAAGATTGAAGGTCAGAGAAAGAGAAGAAAGCCCTCAACAAGACACAGCAACTACAGTGGGTGTGAGCATGGTGGAGATCGTGACGATGTGGCGAGGTTCACATCTGCCACTCATAGGGTCGTTAGAAGATGTAGTAGATTCAATGGCACCTAGCAATAATAGCAACCACAGAGCGTCTGGGCAATGTGAACGGCTAATAGGCCCAAGTGCTAACTGCATGGTTTGATGTTTGGGCTCAGCCAAAGATAACTCAGAGAAAGGGTCTGAAGACTTGCTTACTCCAAAATGGCCACTGAACATCTGATACCTGAAAGCTATAAATCTTTGTTGATATGAGGATTCAAAACTTTTGCTCCTTTTAAAACAATTGTCTGAATTCTTGCTAGTGAGTTGGACGTACTTTTGATAGGGACCTCTCCAGTTTATTGAGGAGTAATGATATCAGTTTGAGGACTAAGGTGTATCTGACTCAGGCCATGTTCTTTCCTATCACTTGCTATGCATCTGAGAGCTGGACAATGAATAAGGATGACAGGATAAGAATTGACACCTTTAAGCTGTGGTGTTGCAGAAGAGCACCGAACATCCCATGGCTGGCCCTAAGAACAAACAAATATGTTTTGGAAAGGGTGAAGCTGGAATACTCTTTGGGGGCAAGAATAATGAGGCTTCACCTCATATACTTTGGACATGTTGCTAGGAAGAGCCATTCCTTGGAGAGGGACATGATGCTGGGAAGGGTGGAGGGTCAGTGAAGGAGAGGAAGACCGTCAACCAGGTGGGTTGACACTGTGACTGCTGCAATGGGCTCTAATGTGTCAGGAAGTGTGAGGATGGCACAGGACAGAACAGGGTCAGATCTTTTGTTCATGGGGTAGCTATGAGTTGTACTCAACAACATCTAACAATGACAATAAATTCAAGTCCTGTTTTGGATACACATTTTACAAAACCTACTTCTCAGTTTTTGGCTTACCTTTTTATTTGTTTAAGTTTCTTTTGAAGACAGCCGGAGTGCTCTTTGGAGGCAAAGATGATAAAGCTTTGGGCATGCTGTTAAGAAGGGAGTATTCCCTGGAGAGGGACATGATCCTTGGGAGAGCAATGGGTCAGCATAAGAAGGGAAGATCTTTGACCAGGTGTGCTGTCACAGTGACTATTTTTGTAGCCTCTACTGTGACAGGGAATGTGATGATGGCACAGGATAGGACAGGATTCAGATCTTGGGTTCATAGAGTTGCTCTGAGTCATGCTTGATTCAATAGCAACTAATACCTAACAACAACAGACACAATTTGATATTTTTTCTTTTACCAGATGTTCCTTTCCCCCTTGAAGAATCCCTGTCAAGTTCAAGGTTACTAAGATGTTTTTCCATGGTTTCCTTTTGATTCTTCATATGTTGAATACTTACATTGAGATTTATGGTCTATTTCAAGGCAAGTTTTACATATGCTTTGAGATAAAAGTTACACCTAATTTTCTTTCATGTGGCTATCAAATTGTTACGTCATTTGTTAAAATATTAGCCTTCTTTCACTGACTTGAGTTAGAACTTTGTTGTTGCTATTGTTATTATTGTTATGTGCCATCAAGTTGCCTGCCACTCATAGAGACCCTATGTACAACAATCCTAAGACTTGCCCTATCCTGTGCCAATCTCTTTGTCTCTGACATCTCTCCCCTCATTACCCCAGTCATTGAATCAATCCATCTCATCAAGGGTCTTCCTCTCCTTGCTGTCTCTCCACTCTCCCAAGCATCATATCTTTCTCCAAGGACTGGTCCTTGCAAGATATTCAAAGTGTATCAGATGAAGCTTCAGAATCCTTGCCTTCAAGGAGCAGCCTGGCTTCACCCTCTATAGGATGAACCTGTTTGTTCTTCTAACAGTCCATAGTATATTCAATACTTTTCCTCCAATACCATAGCTCAAAGGCATCAATTCTCCTTCTATCATTCCTTGTCATTGTCAAGCTCTCTGATGAAAAGCAAGTGATTGCAAAGACCATGGCCTGGATCAGGTGCACCTTAGTCTCCATACTGAAATTGTTGCTCTTCAGTATGTTGGAGAAGTTTCCGGCAGCAGACTTTCCCAATGCAATTTGTCTTTTAATTTCCTGGCTGCTGGTGCCAAGAGTGTTGATTGTGGAGCCGAGCAAACTAAAGCTGTGAACAATCTCAATCTCTTCACCATCTATCATGATGCTGCCAATTGTCCCAGTGGTGAGAATCTCTGTTTTCTTGATATTGAGCTTCAATCCATATTGAAGGCTGCAGTCCTTGAGGGAGGGGGGGAAAATCAATCCTGTTTCCAGATCAGGTAGAGTAAGCATCTATCTCTCCCACTAAATTAAATAATGCAATTTGGACAGAAAACAAAGAGAAGCTCTATTACTGTTAGGTGCTTTCAAGTTGAGTATGACTCAAACATTTTGAACAACAGATCTGAACCCTGTCCTGTCCTGTACCATCCTCATCATCCCTGACACACTTGGGCCCATTGCAGCAGTCACTGTATCAGTCATCTCATTAAGGGTCTTCCTCTATTTCACTGATGCTCCACATTTCCTAGCATGATGTCCCTTTCCAAGGAATACTCCTTCTTAACAGCATGCCCAAAGTATGTGAGAAGAAATTTCACCATCCTTGCCTCTGGCTGCACCTTCTCCAAGACATACCTGCTTGTCTTTTGGTAGTTCATGTCATATTCAGTGCTCTTCTCCAACACCATAGTTCAAAGGTATTGATTCTTCTTCTGTCTTCCTTATTCACTGTCTGACTCTCAGACACATAGAAAATAGTTGAAAAGACCATGGCTTGAATCAGGTGCACCGCAGTCTTCAAACTGACATCATTATTCTTCAATACTTTGAAGAGTTCCCTTAAAGCACACTTTCCCAGTGCAATACATATTTTATTTTTTATTTTATTTTATTGTACATCTTTTGATTTCTTGACTACTGGTGGCAAAGATGTTTAAATGGAACTAGCTTTACTTCATTGATTCCTATTTTATTATTTCCTTTCTCTTCTTTATTCCTAGTTTCATTTACTATTTTACCCCCTGGGTATGGCCTGCATAATTTTTCTCTTACAAGAGATCAAAGCATAAAAAAATTAGGCAAAAAGAAGGTAGAGTTCAGTATCCCCAAGAAAGATCCAGGAATGGAGCTCATTCTTTGGACCCTGTGTTGGTAAGCCTTCTAGATCTAGGAAAAGACTGACACCAAGACACATGACATCTGGAAACCCATGTTTATTGTGGCTTTGTTCACAATACTAGTAAAGAGTTGGAAACAACCCAATTTCCCATCAACAAATGAATGGATAGAGAGGCTATGGTACATTCACACAACAGAATACTACGCTGCATTGCAAAACAAGGAACTCATGAATTATTATACAAAATGGGTGACCCTGGAAGACATTATGCTGAGTGAAATATCTCAGTCACAAAAATGCAAATACAGCATAATACCACTGTTATAAAGCAGGACTGACATGGGGGCTGGGGAAAAACTGAGAAAAGAGGGGATAAATAATCCACATGGCATTGAAACAGATGGAGAGAACTCTATGAAAGAAATATATAATTAGGATTATTGGCATGACAAGAGCCCAGAATAAGAGCTGCATAGTAAAGTAGTCTGGACCAGGTGGACTGTATAACAATGAAAGAACTTTTTTCTCCAAGGATAAAAGCAATTTGGGGTTTGGGGGGCAGGGAGGAAAATGTGCAACAATGAATGATTAGAAGCCCAAGTTTTTCACAAACATATCAATTATAAAAAGATTATATTGAAACCTAAAAAAAAAAAGGCACATGACATCATATCTGAGTCACGGCACCGGAAGAAAAAAAAGACACATGATGATCTCTAAGGAATGACAGGTCTACAAATACTGAGACAAGGGCCTTCTCCAGAATTAACACACAAAGAAAGTCTTTCCCTAGAACCATCCACCACCTTGAATTTGGAAACCATGAGGATGGTGCAAGATAGGTCAAAGTTCTGATCCATCATTTATAGCATCATTAAGAGTGGTAGTTGACACAATGGCACCTGAATACAACACCAACAGCAGTGTCTTGAGATAGTATGTTAGATTTTGGTAAAGCCATCCACTTGTGGTGTCTTTGGTATGGCAGCTAACTAGGTAACTAAAAAAATGCAGAAGCCCCAACGTCGATTCTTGGTCAGTGCACCTCATGGCAGCCTCTACACACCTGTCAGTGGAGGCTTGCACACTGCAGCGATATTGAATAGGTTTCAGCAGAGCTTCAGACTAAGACAGACTAGAAAGAAAGAGCTAGAAATCAATCTGTTGATCATCCTGAGGGTGGCACAGCACCAGGCAGCGATTCCTTGCACCCTGCATGAGTACAGATGATTCCGGGGCTGAGTTCACAGCACCGACAATAGCAACAACCTGGAAATGGAGGTGGAACTTTTAAGGCACCTCCTCTTCAGCCAGTAGGATTTACGTTTACAGAGCAGCTTCTTCTACCATTGATGATTGAGAACCACTTCTACTGGGAGTTACGACCACAAGTATCACTTGAAGAGAAGGATAAAGATGAGTGATACTTCTTCATGTGCATCTAGAGGAAAGACTAGTGGCTAAGAGTCAGATGCATCAACCTGACTTTTAAGCCTGTCTCTGGTCTTACAATGTCAAAGCAAGCAAACTACCCTAAGCATCATTATCCTCCTCTGTCCTTCCCGGACGTACCTTACTGGAAGATTTAGATGATTAGAGGTGAGAGAGAATGAAAGGACCCAGGAGTCCACACCTTTGGCACAGCACCCAGAGCATAGAGTTTGTGTTAGTAGGTGACATTGACTTCATTCTCACCCACAGCAAGTCTATATGAACAAATCTCTGCCTGATCTTGTGTCATTCTCATAATCTCTGCTATGCTTAAATCCACTGTTGCAGTCACTGTGTTAATACATCTCCTTAAAAGTTTTCTTCTTTAATGTTTCCTTCTATAGATAACTCTCTACATTTCCAACCACTGTGTATTTCTTCAGGGACTGGCTCCTTCTAATCACACACCAAAAAGTACGTGAGATGAAGTGTGTAAAACTTCAAGTTTCACTGTTCTGGCTGCACTTATTCCAAGACAAATGTGTTTGTTCTTTTGACAGCCCATGGTATGCACACTATTCTTCACCTCCATGATTCAAAGGCATCAGTTCTTCTTTTATCTTCCTTGTCCATCATCCAGCTCTCACATTAATATGATGCAATAGAAAATATTAACAGCTTAGGTCAAGAACACCTTCATCTTTATGATACTGCCCTTGCTCTTTAGCATTTTAAGGAAGTACTTAATAGCAGATTTGACCAGTGAAATATGCCCTTTGATGTCTTGGGTACTGCTTCTATGGGTGTTGATGATAGGTTTATGTAAATCAAATCCATGACAACTTCAATTTTTTTCTGTCTGCAGAAAGTGAAGAAGACTTGAAGCACTTATGGATGAAGTCGCAAGATTTCTTCTAGTGTGAAAATTGAGTCTTTATTACTGGACCAAAACAAAAGCAAAAAAACAAACACAAAACCCCAAACACAACCCATCATGTTAAATGGAGAGTATAGAGAGTCTCCGGAGTGATAATTATGATGTCATGTGCCTTGAAGTGTGCTGAGGCAACTGACAGGACTGAACATCTCTCAAACTCAGACAAAAACTCAAGAAGACCTTGTTCTTTCATCTCATTTCATTTTCCACCGTCTCTCCATCAACCAGGAATCATTATTCCCATTCCATTTAAGTGATGAGGAAACTTCTCAGAGAGGTAAAGCCCATTGGCCAAGGTCATGCAGATGGTCAGTTATACAGCCAGGTCTGAATGGGTCTCACATCCTGTGGTCCTTGTCTTTAAGGACTTACTCCATCCAATTACTAAGAATTGCTGTCTGAGTGATTTGGGATTCTACGTCAGAACAGGCTACGTTGTAATGGACAGCATGTGAGTGATCTTAAATGCAGATGGGATTCATTTGGGAGGTCTCATTGTGGGAGGACCTAGGAAGGGAGAGGAGGAATTGCGGGAGAAAGGCGTTATGGACAGAAGGATCTACATGCCCAAGATCATGGAGATGACATTAACATGAGAAATTAAGGAATTAGCTGAAAGATGAGATTTGTAGGTAAAAATCTCCTAAATGTTAAAGGTCCTGGAAGGATGAATGAAAGGTCTTTCAAGAGTTTAGCTAATCTATTAGCCAGTGGTAACTATTGAAACTCTGCAGTAAAAGGACAGTGAGATGAGTATAGATGGTCTACAGAAAATTTACTTGGCAGTGTGGGAAGGTGGACCACCTGCGGGATGTGGTGGAGAGTGAGGTATCTTGAGCAGGAATGAACACACAACAGAGACAGGGCATGATGGAGTGAGGAGGAGGGAGAAGGAACGGTGGATGGAAGCAGAATGTCATAAACAGATCAGTGAGCCCAGGAAGACCTTTGTTATGGCAGGTCCAGTATGCTAAAAAGTTTGAAGGAGGTCTAATGATTAAGAACAAATAGTTGAAGAGACAATGTAGTGCATTGTCTAAAAGAAGGGCTAGGGAATGGGGAAGACATGGATTAGAAGTTGATGCACTGGATACCAGCCATGTGGCCTTGGTCAAGTGTCCCAGGATGTCGATTTCTTCAACTGTAAATTAGAAAAGACACAAATAGCTCCTAACTCATAGGGTTGGTGTAGAAAATGAAAAGGAATAATTGTAAGTTGCTTGGTGCAGCACTAGACACAGAGTAAGTGCTCAGTGATGGCTTGGCGTGGTCAGGTCCTGTCAACTCAATTCTGACTCATGTTGTTGTTGTTATGTGCCATTGAGTCACTTGCGACCCACAGCGACTCTGTGTACGAGAGCCCTAAATGCCGTTCTATCCTGTGCCAGCCTCACCGTCTCAAACACACTCATTCCCACCACTCCACTCACAGAATCGATCTATCTCATCGAGAGTCTTCCTCTTCTGCACCGTCCCTCCACTCTTCCAAACATGATGTCCCTCTCAAAGGACCAGTCCCTCCTTGCAACATGCCCAAATTATGTAGATGAAGCTGCAGAATCCTAGACTTTAAGGAGCATTCTGGCTTCAACCTCTCCTGGACAAACCTGTTTGTTCTCCTAGCAGTCCATAGTATATTCAACACTCTTTTGCAGCACCACAGCTCAAAGGCATCCCTGTTCATTATCCAATTCTCTGATGCATAGCACGTAACTGTGAGGACTATAGCCCGGATCAGGTGCACCTTAGTCTCCAGCCTGA
>NW_006399879.1:1234064-1237764 GCF_000299155.1 Elephantulus edwardii | reverse complement strand
ACTAAGTTGTGCCAGGAAATCTGGAGGACAGCCAGCTGGCCAAATGACTGGAAGAGTTTGATATTTGTTCCCATTCCAAAGAAGGGTGACCCAACAGAGTGTAGAAATTATTGAACAATATCATTGATATCACATGCAAGCAAGATTCTGCTGAAAATTATAAAAAAACGTTTGGAACAATATGACAACAGAGAACTGCCAGATGTGTAGGCTTGATTTAGAAGAGGTCACGGTACTAGGGATATTATAGCTAATGTAAGATGGATCTTGGCAGAAAGCAAAGAATAGCAGTAGAATGTCTATCTGTGCTTCATTGACTATGCAAAGGCTTTTGACTGTGTGGATCACAACAAGCTGTGGTTGACTCTAAGAAGAATCGGAATCCCAGAACATTTGATTGTGCTAATGCGAAATGTATACTTGGACCAAGAGGCAGTCATCAGAACAGAGCAGGGAGACACTGGATGGTTCAAAATCAACAGAGGGGTCCGTCAGGGATGTATTTTGTCTCCTCTGACTCATATTGACCCTGTAAGCAACAGAATGAAACCTTGCCTGAGACTGCATCATCCTCATAGCCTCCACTATTAAAATCACTGTGTCAATCCATTTCCTAAAGCACCATCTTCTTTGATGATCTTCTATTTTTCCCAGCACCCTGTCTTTCTCCAAGGACTGGTCTCTTCTTATCACATGTGTGATAGATGTGAGATGAGATGAAGTCTCACCATCCTTGGCTTTAAGGAGGACCTCAGCCATACTTCTTCCAAAATATATCTGTCTGTCCTTTTGTAAATCCTTAGGATATTTAATATTTTTTTGCCAACTCTACAATTCAAGGGCAGTGATTCTTCCTTGGTCTTCCTTAGTCTTTGTTCAACTTTCATGTGCACATGAAGCAATTGAAAACGTCATGACTTGTAACAAGCACACATTCATCTTTAAACTGACATCCTTGCTCTTTTACACTTTAAGGAGGTCCTTGACAACAACTTTTCCCAATGAATATCATCAATTGTTGTCTTTACTTCTGCTCTCTCTTGTGTTGATTGTGGAACCAAGTAAAAGGGCATTGTTGACCACTTTCTTCAGTTTACCATATTAATCGCCACTACCACCACCACCACCATCATCCTCATTGTCACAATCATTCTTCCCAACACTAGCTTTGCCATTGTAATGAGCCCTGGTGGCATAGTGCAGGCTGCTAACCTGAAGGTGAATGGTTCAAATCCACCAGCTACTCCCCAGAGGGTGAGCAGTCTCATCTTGTTAGGATTTACAGCTTTGAAAACCCGATGAAGAGTTGCCGTAAGTCAGGATTGACCTGTGGGCAGTGGGTTTAGTGGATCACCATCGTCTTAAGTGGAATTTTTGTCACCACCATCACCATTATTATCATCATCATGACCAGTATCATCACCACTCTGTCACCATCATCTCTGCCAACATCACCATCATTACCACCATCATTGTGCTTTCATCACTGTCATTGCCATCATTATCCCCACCAGTACCACTGTTCTCATCATCACCGTCATTACCGTTATCAGCAGAAGGCGCCGCCTCATTGTTGTCATCATCACCGTCACTATCATTGTCACCTCAACTGCCATCACCATCATCACATCACTTCACCATCATCATTATCACTGACAACCATCACCACCATCATCATCACCAGCATCTTCTCAATGACTGTTGTTATCATTTTCAAACTCACTGCCATCATCATCATGGCCACTATACATATCAGCATCTGTCCCTCCCACCATCATCACCAGCAGCAGCAGCAGCAGCAGCTCAGTCATGGTCACCATCACCATCATTGTCCCCTCAACTGCCATTACCATCACCATCACCATCATCATTATCATGGTCAACCGTCACCACCATTGCCACCAGCACCTTCTCAATGACTGTCAATATCATTTTCAAACTCACTGCAATCACCACTACCATCATTATCATGACCACTATACATATCGACATCACTGTCCCTCCCACCAGCAGCAGTGGCATCTCAGTCATGGTCACCATCACTATCATTGTCACCTCAACTGCCATTACCATCTCCATCATCACATCACCATCATCATTATCATGGTCAACCATCACCACCATCGTCACCAGCATCTTCTCAATGACTGTCAGTATCATTTCCAAACTCACTGCCATCACCACTACCATCATTATCATGACCACTATACATATCGACATCACTGTCCCTCCATCATCATCATCATCCAACCATCATCATCATCATCTCAATCATGGTCACCATCACTGCCATTGTCACCATCATCACGACTCTTTTCATCCTCACTGCCCACTGCCACCACCGTTACCAGCAGAGCAGCAGCACTTCACTTCCAGCATCATGACCACAATCCCCACCATCGTCACCTTTACAACCATCATCATTGTCTTTATTTTCTACAACTGCTACAGCAGAAATACTACACGTAGATAACTTTAAAAGACACATTTATTTTCTCACCATATAGGAGGCTAGAGGCTGAATTTAAGGAACTTGCTCTAAAGGAAGAGTCTCTATGTCCAGCCTGGAGTAAATCCTTGTCTCAGTATTTTCAGTATTCTTGGCTTTCCTGGAGATCTCCAAATGGCATTTATCTGTCACCCATTCATGCTTGCTTCTTTGCCTAATCTCCTTTTATATCTCAAAAATGAGTAGATTTAAGACATACACTGGACTGATTTGGTCTCCTTAATATAAGAAAGGAATCCTATTTGAGACAGATATTCTGGTGCCATTGAAAAAGAAGCAAGAGAATGTAAGATGCCCTTCCTGTTGCAGCTACACGTATGGCAGCAACACCTATTGTCAAAATGGAGACCTGACAACCTGCCATGAGGTGGGACCTGGGGCGTGGGGGAGCCAATTTTGCCAGGACTAAAGACTTTGGTGGACAACTGGGTGTGGGGAGCCAATATCGGCAGGATTTAGAACTTGGAAACACTGGCCTAAAGTCATGAGGCTCAAGACTAGGATGCCTATGTGGACATTTAAGGAGCTATCTTGACTGTATTCTGTTATTAATGTGGATTATATCCTTTTGACTCCCCCCCCCAAAAAAAAGAAAGTAATCCTATTTGCAAATAGGACAGTAATTCATTCCATAACTTTCAGCATTGTGGTCATCATCATCAACATTGTCATCACCATTCACACTACTGTCATAATATTACAGGACCATTGATTATCAGAGCTGGAAGAACCTCTAAAGAGTCTCTACTCAAACCTTTCTCATTTTACCAAAAAAAAAAAAAAAAAAAGGAAAACTGACTGAGATCTAGGAACTAGCTCAGGGTGACATGATCAATTAATGACCAAGCTAGAATGAGATCCAAGGACTCTTGACTTCTGTCCCAGTATTGGTTTTCTTGACACCAGACCAGGTGAGAAAGATTGTCAAGCTTCAAATATGCTTCCCAGGAACCTGAGGGGGAAGGAGAGCTGATAATTCTTTCTGCTTCAAGGTGGTTCCAATTATTCCACGTTCTTATTTCATCTTTTTGTTGCCCATCACTCACTGCTTTCCAGACCCTTGTGGGAATCAAGGATGTGTTTCTAATAAACTGACCGAGTCAGGGTGGGTAGGATTTTTTCCCCTCCATTTTTATTCAGTCTGTATGTTGTTGTTGTTATGTGCCATCAAGTCGTTTGCGACTCATAGCG
>NW_006399879.1:1230919-1233304 GCF_000299155.1 Elephantulus edwardii | reverse complement strand
GTAAAGGAAACAAAAATCCTCACTACTGGACTATTAGTCAACTTGATGGCAAATAACAAGAACAACAAATTTGGACTATTAAGCAACATCTTGAGAAAAGGTTCAAGTTTATTTAATTTTACTTGAATCCACATCAATGTCTATGGAAGCAGCAGTCAAGAAAGAATACCTTCTGAAAATCTGCCTCAAAAGGCTTCTTTGAAATGTTTAAATGCAGAGGTGTAACTCTGAGATCTAAGGTGCACCAAGTCAAGATATTTACAATCATCTTCTCTACTTGTGAAAGCTGGGAAATGAATACGGAAAGCTGAACAAGGATCCATGCCCTGAATTAGGATGTTGGTGAAGAATTTGGAAAGCAGCTGGCATTTCCTGAAAAAGTTGAAAACAGAGGTCCCATTTAATCCCGTGATTCCACTAACCTTATTTGAGCCAAGATTTATCTGAAATCGGCAATTATATCCCTGTGCCACAGTCATGGAATCTGGCAAGGAATTCCGAAACTTCCCTCCTGATGTACCAATTGTGTTATATTTTTTCCTTTTTCTTTTAATAATTTTAATGAACATTTAAAGAAATTTTGGATTTCCATTCATTTGTTGTTTTCATTGTTGCACTTTTCCCCCTGCCCAGCCCTCCCCGCCCCCGCCACCCCCAGTTTGCTCCTCTCTTTGAAAAAGTAAAAGAAAAATTCTTTCTTTGGTATACAATCCCCCCGCACCCCTCCCACCGCCCCAGGTACACTCCACTATGCAGTCTTAATTCTGGACTCTTGTGATAACTATAATACCCTATCATATATTGCTTTTAAATTATTCTCTCCCTCATCTGTTTCAATGCAGTATACGTAATTATGTGCACTGCAATTGTGTTATTTTTACATCATTTTCAAGAAGCTTTTATTTGCATGTGATATTAACAATATTGTTTACTAATTTTCACAGCTTCAATCACCTTTTTTTTTTAATAGGAACAATATGGATCTCTTCCATTCAGTTGGCCAGGTAGTTGTTTTCCAGATTTCTTGGAATAGGTGTGAGCACGTCTAGGGCTGCCTCTCTTTGTTGAAACTATTGCTTCATTAATTGCTGGAGTCTAGTTTTTGCCAATGGCTTCACTGCCACTTGAACCTCTTCCTTCACAACTCCTGGTTCTTGCTCATATATTACTTCCTTAAATGGTTCAGTGTTGACCAATTCTTCTTGGTACAGTGACTCTGTGTATTCCTTCCATCTTCCTTTGATGCTTCCTGAATCATTTAAGATTTTGACCATAGAAACTTCCCAAATTGCAACTCAAGGCTTACATTTGGTTTTCAGTTATTTCTGTTTGAGATATTCCAAGCATGTTTTTCCCTTTTGATTTTCTAACTTTTCTAACTTTGTGCAATTCACTAAAATACTCTGCTTTGTGAACGTCGGTGTACTAGTCTCCATTTGTGCCTCAGTTCTTATTTTCTCAGTGTATATTCTAAGTAGTGGAAGAGCTAGATCATACTGAATTTCTATGTTCAGTTTTTTGAGGAAGAACCAAACAGCCTGTAAAAGGACCCTGGATACTTGTAACTTTCCCTTTCAACTCCTTCTGCAGGATTTATTTAAAAGAAAAGAAAACCACTGATCAATCGTTCAATGAAAATGTTACTGGAACAAACAAACTTTGTCTTCTTGAGCTGCCCTTTGAAATCTTCTGTTCAGGGCTGTGCTGTAGCAATCTTCCCCTTGTTTTGGTTTCTTTCTGTCCCACTGTAAGTTCCAGTGTCTCCTCTGACATCTTTTGTGTTCTTTCTTGTCTTTGTAATAACCTTTGCTTTCTTTATGGTTGATGTCCTTCATGTCATCCCATAACTCATCTGGTCTTCAGTCTTTCACATTCAGTGTGTCAAGTCTATGCTGGAAATTGCTTTTAAGTTCAGCAGAAATAGACTTACATTTGTATTTTGGTTCTTGTAGACTTTTTTCTCATTTTTTTTCTACTTCAATATGAACTTTCACATGAGTAAACTTGACAGTATATTCCACAGTCACCCCCGGTCTTGTTTTGACTGCTCTGATACTGAACTTCTCTCTTTGCTTTCAGCCAAGATCCATCTGACACCGATGATAAGGACATCTTTCTAATCCGTTTTGTATTTCTGGTAGTTCTCTGTTGATGAGCTGTTCTGGTTACTTTGGGATAATCTTCAGTAGGATTTTACTTATGTGTGATACTAGTGAAATTGTTGGATAATTTCCACTTTCTGTCAGGTCACCTTTTTTGGGAATGGGAATAAATATGCATCTCTTCCAGTCAGTTGGCCAGCTGGTTGTCCTCCAGATTGTTGGCACAACCTGGTGGGGTCTTGCCCCAAAGCAAAGAGTACCAGAGGAATGTCTATTTGTGTTT
>NW_006399879.1:1226275-1228969 GCF_000299155.1 Elephantulus edwardii | reverse complement strand
AGTCAGTGAGACTGGTCAGGATAGAACAGGCTTCAGAGCCATTGTACACAGGGTCACTATGAGTTGTAGGTGACTTGATGGCACATAACAACAACCACCCCTATGTTCATAGCAGCATTATTCACAATAGCAAGTAAATTAAACAGCTCGACTGTCCATCAGCAAATGAATGAATTGAGAAATTATAGTACAGTCACACAACGGAATACTATGCAGCACTCAGGAGCAACGATTTTGTAAAATACAGTATAGTATTTTGTAAAACATGATATAACATGGAAGAGTCTAGAGAGCATTATGCTGAATGAAGTAACTCAGTCTTATAGGGACAAATACTACGTAAGACTATTAGTGTACAAATAGAAGGATGACTAGTTAAGATCTGTACAGAAGTCCAAAAGGGAAAGAGGGCAGGGAGCTGGAAGAGGATGGATGAGAAGAAATCACTAGGATAGTGGCAGGAAGCTGTGCTGCAATCCCAAAAGCATGTGGTTCAAGGCCACCAGCTGCTTCTTGGGAGAAGGATGGGCAATCTCCTCCTGTGTGATTAGCTGCCTCTGAAAACCCACCAGAGGATCAGCTATGGGTCAGTTCTGACTCTATGGTACACACAACAGCAATAGAGTTTAGTGGGCAGAAGAGGTGAGGATGAAGAATTTAGGAAAGATCCAATGGGGACCTGAAAAGACGGGGTCATAGTGAGCATAGGTCAGTGGTGATTAATTGTATAAAACATAGCGTATATTAGTGACCATTTGAAACACAACGAGAATGAAGGAACGTGGGAAAGGCCATGTATGCGGATGATACACAACGTATATGAATTTTGTATGCAAACCAATATGAATTTTTTTTAATGTGAAAAAACCAAAAAACAGTGGAAAGAAAAAATAATGAGAAGAGGGAGAAAGGACAGAGTGAGGGCTGTTTTTCTCGAGGCCTCCCTCCGCAGGGATTCCGAAGCTGCTGGTGTGGCCCTCTTGAAGCAGGCCTAAATCAAGAGGGATCCTACAGAGAATTCTGCCTTGGGTCTTCTTAAAATTCTTACATCGCCCTAGAAGAATTCCTATGGAATCCCTGGAGAATTTACATGGTATTTTCACAGAAGATCCATGCCGAGGATGGTATAGGTTCACCTGGAATTCTTGGGCTGCTCCGGAGTTTTCATACAAATTGCGTCTCTTTCTTTGGGAGCTCTTTCGAGAGTTTTATGGAAAGCTTGTAGAAAGTCTAGGGAATTCCCAGTGAATCTTCAAGAAGCTCTCCCCCACTCCCCCAGCTGCCCTGTGATTCTTGACATATTCTTACAGAACCATCATGGAATTCTTACTTGGAACCCTGCCTGAGTGTCCATAGAGTTCTTAGCTAACCCCATGGCACGCTAATAGAATTCCCATGAAACGGTCACAGAACTTGGCCCAGGTTTGCATTGCAGTCTCTCAGAGTTCCCTGGGAACAAAACCAGTGAGCACAAGAGCCTCAAAATGATCAAAGACAAGACAGATCCAGTCCTGCAGGGTCACGTTGTCAAAATGCTGCCCAGGACAGGAAAGAAAAACTGTGGGTCACTCAGCATAGTGCTCTCCAGTCCCTCCCATGTTAGGTAGTAATTTGCAAAATCATTGCTCCTGCATGCTGCGTAGTATTCCATTGTGTGAATGTACCACAACTTCTCAATCCATTTCATTGTGGTCAATTTCTGTGTTCTTACTATGTCTCATAAGGACAAATACTGTATAAGACCTTTATTGTAGAATGAGTATGAGGACCCAAGTCAGGGAGAAGGGGGCTTAATCATAGGGTCACACAATTAGATGGGTGGAGGGAGTGATGGGTAAACAAAAGTGGAAAGATCTGGTGTGAGAAACAATGTATACAAACTTTTTTAATGTTGTATGTAAAACGGTATAAAATAATAAAAATAAAAGAAAAAAACATTAGATGATTCAGCATAAGCACTAAAAACAACAACAACAAAAAACCTGGGAGGTGTTTGCTGAATACAATGAGAAAGCAGGTAGTAAGTGTCTTCACAATGTGGTGCTGTTGTAACCGGAATATCAAAGTGGGTGGCTTTCCTGAACAGAAATGTAGACTCTCTCAGTGAAGGAGGTGGGAAGTTCAATGTCAGGGCACCAGCTCCATGAGAAATCACTCTCTGCCTTTGTTTGAAGGGTCTCTAGCATTCCTCACAGAGTTCTTTGTTGTGGTGGTTTTGGCTTTTTTCTTCGGAGGTCTCCATGTGGCATCAATTTTCCTTCCATTGAAGCTTGCTCCTGGACACCTTGCCTGCCCTTTCTTACCCCAGAAGTGGTGAGATTGAAGACACATCCTACACTGCTAACTAACTTGTTGTTGATTGCCGTCGAGTCGAGCACGACTCAGGGCGACTCTGTGAACATGAACAAAAGATTCGAAGTCTTTCAATAATGTTTCTCAAAGTTCATAGTTTCCAGAGACATGTTGTTTAGGAAGTGAATGCCACTCCTGCTCCCTATTTAATTACTAATGGTTAAATGCCTAGAAGTAGAATCATTTGGTCATATGGTGAATTAATGTTTAGCTTTTAAAGAACTTGACAAATTATTTTCCAAAGTAACTGATTATATTAACAACTTATCAGTGTTCAAATTTTGAATATACTCATCAACATTTACCGCTTATTTTCTTAGAAACATAAAAATTAAATATGTC
>NW_006399879.1:1224861-1226080 GCF_000299155.1 Elephantulus edwardii | reverse complement strand
AGGGTGGAGGGACAGCGCAGGAGAGGAAGGCCCTCTATGAGGTGGATTGATTCAGTGACTGGGATAATTGGGATGGGAGTGTCAGAGACAGTGCGATTGACACAGGACAGAGCGGAGTTTAGGGCCGTTGTACATAGGGTCGCTATAAGTTGCAAGTGACTCAACGGCACATAACAACAACAACAAATCAACTACTGGATGCATGCTGCCTCTGGAGCCTGAAAGACAGGCAAGTCAGGAACACTAGGGTGCTTGTGGCTTTCTTTTTTGCCCCAAGTGGGTGGCCGCAGAGTGGACTGGCTAGATGAATTAGGGGTCTCTGGCCCAGAGTTTGCCAGCCTTTGGGCATGCCGGGACGGTAAATAACTGAAATGGATGGCCACACCTGGAGCATAAGGGCAGCGAGTGTCTCTCCTGAGTCTCAGTGTCAGCTGGATGGATGCATGCGGCCTCAGCCTCGGGAGCCTGGAAGGAGAGGCAAGTCGGGAACACTGAACACTGTGATGCTGATGTGCCAAGTGCATTAATGGTTGGTTATCCATGGTGGACAGTGTTGGGTGGAACTCCTCGATTAAAACAAGCTTGGAAGCAGGAGTGGCATCCACTTCCGTAATAGCTAGCCTCCGGAAACCCTACGAACCTGAAGAAATGATGACAGTCATGCAAGTGTTGAGGACTTTCCTTCACAGGATCGCTATGAGTCACCTACGACTTGATGGCACTTAACGACAACAATTCAACTACTCTCAAGCTTGTGTTTACTACCTCTCAAACATACATGACATAAAGCAAGAGTGAATAAAATCTTGAAGTGTTCAATAAGTACAGAATAATACACTTATACAAACTACTCTTGCCATAAACTTCGACATGTACGAACTCTCAAATGTGTATTCCATGACGTAAAGCAAGAAGGAAGAAAATTTGAATGTGCTCAGTAAGTACAGAGCTATACACTTACATAAACTCCTCTTAGATCAACTCCTGCTTCAAAGTTACACAAACACTGTACATACACAGCGTCATTTAGACACACAGACCTAATTTTAGTTCAGTTGCTGTGTTGATATTACATCTGTACTCTGCCAATTTCTTCTTCACTGCACTCTTATATTCAACCAAAAATTTCTCCATGGCACCAAATCCCACCATTTCTGAGCCTTTGAGTTTGAAGCAACTCATAACTGACTCTCCAGAGGGTTTTTCAGGGATAATAAAT
>NW_006399879.1:1217914-1223595 GCF_000299155.1 Elephantulus edwardii | reverse complement strand
CTTCTGATTTAACCTGTAGGAATGAGAGCTCAAAGGCAAACTCACTGTCTTCAGATCAATTCAGACTCACAGTGACCCTCCTGCAAGGAGCAGGGCTGCCCAATGGACATTCCAAGAATGTGAACCCGTCCAGAAACCATCAGCCATGTTTTTCTCCCTTGGAGCCTCTGGTAGTTTATATTCCACCACTTAACCCACTGCACTACCACAGCTCCTTTACAGGAAGCACAAATCTGATAGATGTGCGCTGGTATCTGTGTTTTCTCCTCCAAGACCTTCTCGTTCCTCCCTGCCTTGGGGTCCAGCAGAGGCACCCCTCCACTGGGGCCTGAGCGACAGGCTCCTTTGTGGAGTTGTCTCCACAAAGCCCTTTATGCCGTGAACGGCCCCACCTCCTCCTCCTGGAGCTGGGGGAGCCGTGGATGTTCTCCAGCTCATTAATTAAGCCTAAGTCAATTAAGCGCCGTGGATGTTGACACATAATGAGTCCCAGCTATTGATGCAACTTCATTCTCTTCAGTGGGGAAGACAGAGACTCACGGCCAAGATTTCACAGAGCCCTCCCCAGCCTGCTGTCACTTGGACAATGTGCTGGCCTTTCTGAGTTCAACTCCCCAGAAACAGGATCCCAAGGGGCTCGGCATGGGGGACACGGCTGCCACAAAGGGACGCCCAAGGAGGTCAAAGGAGCAGCCAGGCAGTGGTCCTGGGGCAGAGACGTCTGCCAGGGCCTGGCTCACTCTGAGCCAGCCTGGCCCACACTCAGACCCGCCCGGGGCCGGGGCCAGCACTGCTGACCCGCCTGTGCTTTGCTGAGGGGCCCTGGTTGCCCCTGAGCTGGGGCTCTGAGCTGGGCTGACTTAGCCGGCTTCTGGCGGCAACATCTCCCCAGGAGGTCCCAGTCTCCACTCCCTGTCCCTGCCTAGTGTTTTCATTGCCCTGGAACACACCGTCCTCTCACTGAGGCCTGGTGCCTGCAGAGCAGAGACCCCAGGCTGCTCAGAGGGGTTCTGACTCAATGGGGCACATTTGCCGAACCCTAATAACACTATTACAGTAATATGCTGCTGTTGCCACTAGTTCTGAAACGCTGGTGGATTTGTTTCCAGCATCATAGGAACACACAGTCTACCACATTATGTCACAGTGCATCAAATCACATTACACTGTTATTGTTGCTGTTATACACTGTCAAGAATCGATGTCTTTGAATTGTGGTGCTGGAGAAGAGTCTTGAACATACTATGACAACCAAGAGAACAAACAGGTCTCTCTTGGAGAGGTTGAAACCAAGTTCCTCCTTGGATTCTAGGATTTTGACGTTCCATCTCACATACTTTGGGCATGTGGCCAGAAGGGACTGATCATTGGAGTAGGACATCATGCTTGAAGTGTGGAGGGACAGCGCAGGAGAGGAAGACCCTGGATGGGATGAGGTGGACTGATACAGTAACTAGGGTAATGGGGGTTGGTGTGTTAGAGTCAGTGAGACTGGCTCAGCACAGGGCAGGCTTCAGAGCTGTGCAAGGTCGCTATGAGTCGCAGGCAATTCGACAGCATATTAACAATGTACTGTCAAGGCAGAACCAAATCAGTGCTGACCATCAGGTATCCAGAGACAGTAAACTGCACAACAGGAGATAATCTCTCTTTCTACCACAGAGCAACTGGTGGATTTGAACTGTGTACCTTCAGGTCGGCAGTGCCACTCCTTACGCACTGGGCCACATCATAGAAATAGCTCATATGGCATGACATTATATTAGGGAGAATGAGTATCCTCGCCTTAGCCTGCATCAGCCCCACCATCTCTGCCATGCTCAAGTGCATTGTCAACATCGTACCAATCTAGCAGTTCAAAGGCATAGATACTTGCAGGCATCCTTATTCACTGTCATTGCTGGCCAATGGAAGGCAGTTTCATTCCTTACATTTTGAGGGTGACTATGATAGATCATATCAGAAGACAGTAATTAGACTAGCACTTGGCCAGATCCTGGGCATGCTTCCCTCATCAAGCTGACATGTGAGGCCTCTCTTAGCAACATGCCCAAGGTATACAAGACAAAGCCTTATCATCTTTGCCTCTAAGAAGCACTCTCACTGCACCTCCTCCAAGACAGATCTGCTATTCTTTTGGAAGTCCATGGCATAGTCAATACTCTTTGTCAGCACCACAGCTCAAAGGCATCAATTCTTCTGCCATCCTTATTCATTTTCCAGCTCTTTCATGCATAGCAAGTGACTGAAAAGACCATGGTCTAAATTAGGCACACCTTAGTCCTCAAACTGATATCATTGCTCCTCAATAATTTGAGGTTCCAACTAATGTGGTGGCTTTAATTCACCTTAATTAAAACAGGTGACCTTTATCATGTGGGAGAACCTCATGCAGTCAGTTGAAGGCCTTAAAATAAAAAAGGGAGCTATGTTCAGCCTCCAAATTCTAGCTCATCATCTTGCCAGAACTGCTTCATTCTCCCCATGATCTGACCTATGGGTCAGGAGACACAACACCAGGCTGGAATCACCTCTGAAACTTACTGTGTAACATCCTAGGAGCACAGAATCCTCCAGAGACAGGGGGTGGTGGCTGTGCCTGAGGTTCTCCCTCTGGTTTAAAGCCAGGAAGGGTATGTGTGAGGGTTGCATCCTGTCTCCATACCTACTCAGTCTGTAGGTTGAGCAAATAATTCACAAAACCAGACTATGAAGAAGAATGTGGCATCAAGATTGGAAGAAGACTCACCACCAACTTACTTACATTATTCTAATGACTTAACTGCTTGCTGAAAGTGAGGGGGAGAGAAAATGCATACTGAAGAAATCTGAGACTACCGAGCCTTTGGTAAGGGTTACATTTCAACGTCAAGAAAATGGGTCTTCACCACAGGACCAAGATTCAAGATTATGATAGATGGAGAAAGAATTGAAGCTGTCAGCGAGTTCATCTTTCTTGGATCAACACTCATCACCTATATAGGTACCAGAAGTCAGGAAATCAGAAGACCTATTGCATTGGGCAAGTCTGTAGTCAGGGATCGCTCCAAAGTATGGAAGAGCAATGATGATCTTCTAAATCACCTGTTATGCATCGGAGAGCTGGACAATGAATAAGAATGACAGAAGGAGAATTGATGCCTTTGTGTTGTGGTGCTGGAGAAGAGTATTGAATGTACCATGAACTGTCAGAAGAAGCAAACATCTTGCATTTTTTTTATTTTTTATTTTTATTATTTTTGCGTGCATGTACCGTCAAATCAGATCTGACTGGTACAGGAGGAGATTGCCCCTCCTTCCCCGGCAGAGCATCTGGTGGATTCGAACCGTGCACCTCTGGGATTGTAGTTGCAGCTTCTTGCCACTAGGCCACCAGAGCTCCCCTAGAAGCAAACATCTTGGAGAAAGTGCAGCCAGAGTGCTTCTTCATCTTTCATACTTTGGACATGTAGCTAGACAAGTCTATTCATTGGAAAGCAGACATCACACTTGGGAAGATGGGGGGTCAGTGAAGGAGAGGAAGACCTCCAACGAGATGGATTGACAGTGACTTCAGCAACGGGTTCAAGTGTATCGGAGATGATGAGGATGGCACAAGACACTCTATGAGTTGTACTCGATTTGACAGCACCTAACAACAACAATTGAGAATCAATATGCAAATTCCCTTGGGACTTTGGAAATAAAATTACCTATTTAAAGAAAAGGGGGGGTGAAGACATTCACTTGGACAAAGAGAAGACATCCTTCCTATAGGGCAAAAAAAGGATTTTATTTTATTGTTGTTGTTGTTGTTATTATTATTATTATGTGTGTGTACCATCAAATCTGGTCTGACTGGTACAGGAGGAGATTGCCCCTCCTTCTACAGCAGAGCATCTGGTGGATTTGAACGGTGTACCTCTGGGATTGCAGTGCAGCTTCTTGCCACTAGGCCACCAGAGCTCCCTGAAAAGGATTTTCTTCTATCAGCTCGACACCAAGACTTCCTTTTCACAGTAACCAGCGTACATGAGAGTGACATGCTCTCCTGCCTTAGAGGGTCACCACTCTCCACCCTGCCTGTGAGTCTGAGCAAGTCATCAGATCTCTCTGTGCCTCACTGTCCTTGTCTGTATAATGGGGATAACAGAAGAGTGGCGTCCGGACAGTGTCTGGTCAGGAGCTGATCACTGTCAACGTGACGTTGTAAACACTGGCATGCTTCACATTGTATCCCACCCCACACAGCTGCCCAGGAGCTGGACTGGACAAGCAGAGTGGGGCGGCTCCCCCAGTGGGACTGATACAAGTCTGGAAGCTCGGGTGGGGGTGGGGAGCTCAGTGGAGGCCTAGAAACGGAGGTGGGGGTCATGGCTGGGGCACCTCTGCCCCTGTACACCCTCCATCTGACCTGTCCCCTCACCTCCCTATTACCATTTTGGCCTCTTTCCCAGATGACGGGCTGCTGGTCCCCAGTAACTCCCGTGTCCCCTTATCCCAGCAGGGGCTTCAGAAGTCAGTGGCTCGGACAATTGCACTTTCTTTGCTCTTTCCAAAGAGGGATCAGCCTGTGGACCCCTTGAAAAGGCTGTGATTACATCTTCATTTGTGGCTAATGGGATTAGCACGGGTGGCAGGCCCCCTGGCAGTGGTGAGGTTGGCAGCAGAGAGGGAGAGCCCTGGCTCTGGACGCTGCATGGGGAGGAGCTCCCTGGGACTGGAAAATGGAATTAGCCTCATCCCATTGCATAGAGCTCTGGCGCCTGGGGCCGGGGGATTCCAGAAACTGCCCTCCGGGAGCAGGGACAAGGTTCCATGTAGCTGTGAGTTATAAGTCGAAGCCCATTTTGTAGCAGCTTCATGTGGCGACCAGAACTGCCTGCAGTCCTCAACTCTGGCTTAGACAAGAACAGAACACTAGGTCTTTCTCCCGCAGAGCTGCTGGGTGGCTTCAAACCATCAGCCTTTTGGTGAACAACCTATCACAAACTTGTACATCCCAGGAAACGCAACATATCTGGAAAACATCTATAACATTACACCCACTTTACATGGTGCCTCAAGATACTGTTTTATCATTTATTCAATATATACAAGGGACACAGTGGGAGCTTTTTATGCTGAGTGAAGTACCTCAGTCACAAAAGGACAAATACTGCATAGTGCCACTGTTGTAAAATGGAACTGACATCGGGGTTGGGGGGAGACTGAGAAAGATGGGATAAATTATGTACATTGCATTAAAACAGATGAGGGAGAGAACTGTTTAAAAGGGATATGTGAGTAGGTATTTTTGTCATGACAGGAGTCCAGAATGAAGGCTGCATAGTGGAGTGGACTTGCAGGGAGGGATTGTAGAACAAAGAAAGAATTTTACTTTTCAAAGAGAAGAACGAACTGGAGAGGGAGGGGTGGAAAGGGAGACAGCGCAATAATGAATGAATGGAAATCCAAAATATCTGTAAATTTTCATTAAAATTAATGTTGTTTGTTGTTGTTGTTCTTATGTGCCATTGAGTCATTTGCGACTCATAGCGACCATATGCACAACAGCCCTAAACCCTGCTCTATCCTGCGCCAACCGCACCGCCTCTGACACACCCATCCCAATTACCTCAGTCACTGAATCAATCCATCTCATAGAAGGTCTTCCCCTCCTGCGCTGTCCCTCCACCCTCCCAAGCATGATGTCCCTCTCC
>NW_006399879.1:1193092-1217589 GCF_000299155.1 Elephantulus edwardii | reverse complement strand
TACGCTTTTTGATTTCCTGACTGCTGGTGCCAAGAGTGTTGACTGTGGAGCCGAGCAAACTGAAGCTGTGAACAATCTCAATCTCTTCCCCATCCATCCTGACACTGCCAATTGGTCCAGTGGTGAGAATCTTTGTCTTCTTGACATTGAGCCTCAGTTCATACTGAAGGCTGTAGTCCTTGACCCTTCACAGCAAGTGCATGAGGTCCTCCTCATTTTGATGTTATAACCTCTGTTATGTTGTTGTGATTATGTGTCATAGCATCGGAACTGAATCATAAGAAGGTTTTCAGAGGCTGTAAAATTGCATAGGAAGAGATTGCCCATCTTTCTTCTACAGGAAGCTGATGGATTTGAACCACATGCCTCCAGCTTGGCAGCACAATTCCTTACCACTTGAAGAGCAACAGTGTCAGTGTGAAGACTAAGGTGTGCCTAATCCAGGTGATGGTCTTCACAATTACTTGCTATGCATCAGAAAACTGAACGACTAGGGATAATAGAAAGAGAATTGATGGATTTGAGCTGTGGTGCTGGAGAAGTGCATTGAATATACCATGGACTGCTAGGGAAACAAACAGATTCATCCTGGAGAGGGTGAAACCAGGCTGCTCCTTGGAGGCAAGGATTCTGAAGCTTAGTCTGATATACTTTTAGTCTGATATTTTTGGGACCAGTCCTTGGAGAGGGACATCATGCTTGGGAGGGTGTAGGGGCAGCACAGGAGAGGAAGACCCTTGATAAGATGAACTGATTCAGTGACTGGGGTAGTGGAGTAGGCGTGTCAGATGTGATAAGGTTGGCTCAGGATAGAGCAGAGTTCTGCTGTTTGTACATGGGTTGCTGAGTCACTAGTGACTCGACGGCATATAACAACAGGCTACCAGAGCTCCAAATTCTCTTAGTTCTGCCAATCAAGGCATCTCCTCTACTCTCACCACCAGGCCTCCAGGAAGCTTGGACAGAGGCCCCAGGCCCTGGCTCTGTGGGGCAGCGGTCACAAGGCAGCCTGTCTCGTGTTGGTCCCTGGTCCTCTGCTGTGGCTGCCTATGCTCTCCTGTAGGACCCTATCTGACTGGCACAGGAGTCTCTATTCTCAAAGGACACGTGTTATACTCTCTGGTTCTTTTTCCTTGCTGGTAGGGAGAGTCCCAATTTCTATCCCTGAATCTACTCCATTTAAACCTAGCAGAATGACAATGGTCATTCCCCTCATGGATAGACTATACACTCTATTTCCACGTTCCTGTCCAGCCACGTGATGCAAGTGAAAGGTCATTGCCAATGGCCCAAGGAAGCCGTTATGAACAATAAATCCACCACACAGTTTGTTCTATTACATTAAGTACAATACCCACAATGTGCTCTCACTCTTCCCACTTCTTCCATGTGATTCTCACTTCCACTAATCTCTCTATTCTACCCCTTCCTGCCTTCTAACTTTAGCCTTCCTCAAATGCTGCTTTTTTAACCTTGTGTGGCTGGTTATTCTAAGAAGTGCCTCCCTTGTGTTACTGGCTGCCTTATAAGACTGTGAGGCAGTCAGAGAGCTGGACAATGACTATGGATAATAGAAAGAGAATTGATGTCTTTGAGCTGTGGTACGGGAGAAGAGATTTGAATATACCATGGATTACCAAGAAAACAAACAGATTCATCCTGGAGAGGGTGAAGCCAGCCTGATCCTTGGAGGCAAGGATTCTGAAACTTCGTCTGACATACTTTGGGCATGTTGCAAGGAGAGACCGGTCTTCAGAGAGGAACAACATGCTTGGAAGGGTGGAGGGATGGAGAAAAAGAGGGAGACCATGGATAAGATAGATTGATAGAGTGATGGGGGTAATGAGGGTAGGTGTATTGGAGACAATAAAGTTGGCACAGGATAGAGCAGGTTTCAGGGCTGTTGGACATAGAGTCGCGATGGCGTCATATAATAGTAATAATAAGTGACAGAAGAGGAGCGGATGCTTTTGAGCTGTGGTGTTGGAGAAGGGGACTGGCCATTCTTTGTATGGCCAAATGAACAAACAGCCGTGTCTTGAAGAACGTGTGTCCACAGTGCTCTTTAGAGGCAAGGATGATGAAGCTTTGTCTCATGCGCTTTGAGCACGTACCAGAAGGTGCTTTTCCCTGGAGAGTGACATCATGTTTGGAAAGGTGGAGGGTCAGCAAAAGATAGAAAGACCCTCAATGAGAGGAGCTGACACAGTGACCGCAGCAGGAGGCTCACACGTGTCTGGGACGGTAAGGACGGCACAGGACAGGGCAGGGGTCAGATCTGTTGCTCACAGGGTCGTTAAGAGTCATACTCAACTTACTGACTTGGCTCCACAGTTGACACTCTTGGCACCAGCAGCCAGGAAATGAAAAGACGTATTGTAATGGGAAAGTCTGCGGTTAGAGAGCTCTCTCAAGTACTGGAGAGCAAGGATGTCAGTCTGGAGACTAAGGTGCGCCTGATACAGTCCATGGTCTTTGCAATCACTTGCTATGCATCAGAAAGCTGGACAATGACTAGGGAGGATAGAAGGAGAATTAATGCCTTTAAGCTGTGGTGCTGGAGAAGAGTATTGAATGTACCATGGACTGCAAAGAAAGCAAACAAGTTTGTCCTAGAGAGGGTGAAGCTGGGTTGCTCCTTGGAGGCAAGGATTCTGAAGCTTCATCTGACATACTTTGGACATGTTGCAAAGAGGAATCAGTCCTTGGAGAGGGACTTGGGAGGGTGGAGTGACAGCGCAGGAGAGGAAGCCCCTCGATGAGATGGATTGATTCAGGGACTGGCGTAATGGGGATAGGTGTGTCAGAGATGGTGAGATTGGCACAGGATAGGGCAGAGTTCAGGGCTGTTGTACATAGGGTCACTATGAGTTACAGGCGACTCAACAGCACCTAAGAACAACAACATTGGCTAAGCATTGAGCCGCAGGGTGAGTTTTGGGCCCTATTCTCAGCTTCTATCAGACCAGAAAGCCTGGCATTTGTGCGGTTTTTCAGTTCTGTCCTACATTCCCTTCACTCTCTCTGGAATCCTGTGCTGTGTGTGATCCCTTGTAGAGTGGCCAGCTTCTCATTTCTGGCAACATCTCATTTCTCTGTCTCCGGGTCCAGGAAGCTGAGGGCCAGCAGGCTGGTGGACAGATCAAGGTCTTCTCTTCAACACGTCTAGAGTCTCAGTGACAAGTCAACAATGGTGTTCAGCACATAAGCTTGTCTTTGTTTTTCCTGCAGGTGAGGACACTGTGGCTCTGGGAAGTTGTACCTCACCCCCATAGCGGCCCTCTTGGGGGGCACTCTTGGGGCCCCGGAATGGCAGAGCTGGGCTCTTCCTGTCAAGATGAAAAATGTCAGTGACTGACAGCGATTTTGCAGCAATAAGCCCTCCAGAGGGTGGGCAATGCTGTTTCTAACTCTGTTGGAAATGTGGTTCTGATTTTGATTCCATTTTATCAGACACATAACCTGGATAATCTGGAGAATAAACAGCTTGGTTT
The DNA here is from genome assembly GCF_000299155.1 of Elephantulus edwardii. Classification (NCBI taxonomy): domain Eukaryota; kingdom Metazoa; phylum Chordata; class Mammalia; order Macroscelidea; family Macroscelididae; genus Elephantulus; species Elephantulus edwardii. The sequence continues at coordinate 1,214,095 of NW_006399879.1, read as the reverse complement.
TGTATTATCAGCCTCTGAAACCTTTGCTTTCAACTTCTCAGACTTAATAGAATTACCACAGTGAATGAGTGCTGGCTACACTGTATCTGGCTTACTTTTTTTTTCTCTCTTTTTGTCTTTTTTTTTTTACTATCTCCTTCCTTAGATGTAAAGAAGAGGTCAGAGTGGTGACATGGCTTGCCTCAGACTCACTCATTGCTGTCAAGTTGGAACCAAGACATTACTCCAGTGGGTTTTCGGAGGCTGTATATGCACAGTAGGAAATTGTCCAGGAGTCAATCCGAACCAGCAGAGGTGCCTTCGGGTAAGCAGCCCACGTCCCTCCAGACGAGGCCCCTGACCTCACTGACTTGTCTGTTGTTGTTGCTGTTGTGAGCCATCAAGTCAGAACGACTCAGGGGTGACCCTCCAGAGGGTTTCCAGAGGCAGCAAACCACATGGGAGGAGACTGCCCATTCTTTCACAGAGCCGCTAGTGGATTCGAACCACATGCCTTTGGGTTTGCAGCACAGCCTCTTATCACTAGACCCCAAGAGCTCTCCTAAGCCACTTGCCTGTTGTTGTTGTTAGGTACTATTGAGTCAAATATAACTCAAAACAACCCTAAGAGCAACCGATCTGAGGCCTGTCCTGTCCTGTGCCATCCTCACAATCTCTGACACACTTGAGCCCATTGCCTAAGTCACTATGTCAACCCACCCGGTCAGTGGTCTTCCTCTCTTTCACCACTGCTCCACCTTCCCAGGTATGATGTCCTTCTCCAAGGACTAACCTCTTCTGGCAATATGCCTGACGCACGTGAGAAGAAGCGTTATCATCTTTGCCTCTAAGGAGCACTCTGGCTGCATATTTTCTAAGATATACCTGTTGGTTCTTGCAGCATTCTGTGAGATATTCAGTACTCTTCACCAGCACCACAGTTCAAAGGCACCAACTCTTCCTCTGTCATCCTTAGTCATTGTCCAGCTCTCAGACACATAACAAGTGACTGAAAGAACATGTCCTGAATCAGGCATACCTTAGTCCTCTAACTGACATCAATACTCCTCAATAATTTGGACAGTGCCAACACATAGCAAGTAATTGCGAAGACCATGGTCTGGATCAGGCACATCTTATTCTCTGGACTGACATCATTGCTTCTCAGTATTCTGGAGAGGTCCCTGACAGCAGATTTTCCCAGTGCAATTCATCTTTTCATTTCCTGAGTGCTGGTGCCAAGAGTGTTGACTGTGGAGACAGGCAAGCTAAAATTGTTAACAATCTCAATCTCTTCTCCATCCATCAAGGTGCTGCCAATTGGCCCAGTGGTGAGAATCTTTGTCTTTTTGGTGTAGAGCTTCAATCCATATTGAAGACTACAGACTCTGACTTTCTGCAGCAAGCATTTCAAGTCCTCCTCAGTTTTAGCAACCAAGGTTGTGTCATCTGCATAGTGTAGGTTATTGGTGAGTCTTCCTCCAATCCTGATGCCAAATTCCTCCACATAAACCTAGCCTTTTGAATGATCTGCCCTGCATATAGATTGAAAAGGTATGGAGACAGGACACATCCCTGATGCACTCCTTTCCTGATTATGCATCTGAGAGCTGGACAGTGACTAAGGTTGATAGAAGGAGAATAGATGCCTTTGAGCTGTCGTGCTGGAGAAGAGTCTTAACTATACCACGGACTGCCAAGAAAATAAATAGGTCTGTCTTGGAGAGGATGAAATAAAGTTTCTCCTTGGAGGAAAGGACTTTGAAGTTCTGTCTCACATACCTTGGGAATGTGGCCAGGTGGGACCAATCCTTGGATAAGGACATCATGCTTGGAAGGGTGGAGAGACAGCACAGGAGAGGAAGACCCTGGATGAGACAGATTGATACAGTAACTGGGACAATTGGGGTTGGTGTGGTAGAGTCAGTGAGACTGACTCTGGACAAGACAGGCTTCAGAGCTGCTGTACATAGGGTCACTATGAGTCACATGGGGCTTGATGACACGTAACAACAATAACAATTTGGAGAGTTGCCTGGCTACAGACTTTCTCAGTGCAATCCTGCCCTGATCTCCTGGCTGCTGGTTCCAGGTGTAAACCACTTGCCTGGGGGACCATAATTGGAAGATGGCGGTGCAGAGTTAAACCCAGGTGTGAGTCTTGGGCTGTGGGCAGGAGACGTTCACCCCGGAAGTCATTGATAACAGAACCAGTGAACCATCTCAGCCTCACGTGGTGGGATAGGCTCAGATGGGAGCAGCTGCCCAAGCAGCTGTCCAATTTGGTTTGGGCCACATCCCTGGAGGCACGACTCTTCACGGGGCATCTGGGAGGCTGGAAGGCAGGAAGAGAGGCCCAGTGACGAAATCGCTTAAGCGAAGCCAAATCTGACAGGGCCAATTGCTGGACAGACCTCCACCAGCCACCAGGAAGTTGCTAACACATGTGCCTAATCCCTCTGGAAAGCGAGGAGAGCAGTCTGTGTTGTGCTGGGGCGCTGGCTCCTGAAGAGGCCTTTCGGGGTGCCTCACTAACCAGCGACACCTCTCGTGCCACGGCGCAGCCTCCTTTCTGGGCGTCCTGATGGTACGATCCCCATATGCTCCCACAGCTGGCATGCTGGAGGGGCTTGGGGCTTGGGAAACGGAGAAGATGAGGCTCCAGGTCAGAGGGAGGGTGCGGCCAGCAGCCTGGGAACACAGAGAGGGAGGAGGGGAGGGAGGAAACAGTGCAAGAGTGGGGGGGGGCGCAGCTCTGAAGAGGGTCACTAAGAAGCTAGCTTGGCAGGGAGCCAGACACAATCAAAGCTAGAGAAGAGACACCACCAGCAAGAGGGAGGAGGTCTTAGCCTCAACAGAACAGCCAAATTTGTTTCCAGACAAGGGGAGGGCCAGAGTGACAGGTAGTGAGTTCACTGTTCCTGGGGGTATGTAAGCAACTGCATGACCTTGGGTCTGGGTAGTCCCCTCATCCCCCAAACAGAGGTTTGAATAGTAAATACCCCATCACACAGGGTCACCAGACAGACCCCCATGCTGGTCTTACATGACAGTATTTTGTTTTAGACTTTTTGTTGTGGTTTGGTGAACATTTACAGAACGTTTACCTTTTCCATTCAGCAGTTTGTAGGGATTTTGTTTCGTGAAGTTGATTGTCAGTCCCTCCGTGTAACAGCTCTCATCCAATTCCCTACCTGGGAGCCTTCTTTCCATTCATCCTTCCTTGCCTGTCCCTGCCTTCTGAGCTGTGCTGTGGGGACTAGGCTGCCCTCTTGGTCTTGTTTGGTGGTTGTACCGAGGAGTCACCTGCTGTGCTCACATCACTCTGTCTTCTATTTGGCTGACAGGACATCCTGGAGGTGGATTCAGGTCCAGTCTTGAAGAATTTCAAAACCTAGGATCTTCCTTGAAGACCTAGGATCCGACCAGTCTCTATCCAAACAGGAAGCCTGGCCTTTTTTCTGGGTCTGAAATTCTCACGGCTTCTTCAGTGCAGGTCAGAAGACCCTGAACCTCGAGCTCAGAACCACTCTCCTTACTCGATGGGTTGCCCTGCCCCTGACTCTGAGCTCTCATGCTGGTCAGAGGCTGCATGCAGCATCATCCACGGTCAGCCAAGGTGCCTGCACCCACATCCAGCACCATCTGGAGCTGGGGGCTCCCACACCCACATTCAGTGCCACCGTGGCTCAGCTCAGGGTGCCCACACTCACATAAAGCCCCATCCATGGGTCAACTTGAGGTGTCCACACCCAGATTCAGCACTGACCACACCCTGCTCTCCACTGCTCCGCCAGGCTCCTCGGGGTCCACACCTCCGCCTGAAGGCTGTACAAACCTGAACCAAGTCCAGACCGTTTCTTCCCTCTGCCACTCTCCAAAGGAGCCCCCTGGCCTGTGAATCCCATAGGATGGGGTGTACCTCTGGGAGCTCCCGGAGGGGAGGCCTCCGTCCAGCACCTCTTGGGGCTGGTGTTTGATGTGCACTAGCTGACTCTTGAGAACCACAAGTCCCAAGCCGAGGCTCTTGTTCGTGCTAACTACCCCTTGATCCCTCTTTACCAGGTGTGCTCCTTGCAGCACACAGGAAGGAGGGAGGTCCCCAAGACTTCGCTTGGCTTCTTCCATCCCCATTAATCAAGCCACTGGGTGAATGTGAGTGGTAACTTGTGAAGCAGGGTCAGGAGAAGTGTACAAATTGCCCTCTAACTCTCCACTCAATGTCATAGCTATACGGGGGATGTTGAAAGGTCTGGTGACATGGAGAAGCCTGGGTGGGGTTCAGTGGTCCCTAAGGTGCTCCAGGCTGTGAGAGAGATGCTATACATAGTGTTTATGTATTAAGGAGTCTTGAGGGGTCCATACCTGGGTGAAAGGAGGACCCAGGGCACGGCAGAGAGAGCACTGAAGTGCCACCAAACCCCTGCTGCCCCTCCCAGGGGCCCTCAAGCTAATAGGACCCCTTGGAGATGTCCTAAATTGGAACAAGGGAGCCAGGGCTCTCTACTGAGTGAACAGACACTGCTGTAGGCCAGCCCTGGAAAGGGACATGAAGCTTTTTCCTCAAAGAGATCTAACAGCTGAGGTTTGGCTGGCAGCAGTTGAAAGATCTGGGTGGCACAGCACAGTGGCAATTTATTTCAATTCACAAATCATTGTGAACAATTTTCTCACTCTGTGACTTTGGACTAATTGCCAGAATTCTCTAGGCTTCAGTTTTCTCCGCTGTAAAAACAGCATAAAATAATTGTTCTCACGTGTCACAGCCCTGGAGATGCATCTCTGCTCTTAACAATTATGGAGGACCTCAGGGATCTCTGGTGACGCAGTGGTAAGAAACTGTGCTGTCACTCCAAAGGAACATGGTTCGAACCCACCAGCTGCTCTGCAGGAGAAGAATGGGCAAACTCCTCATGTGTGATTTACTGCCTCTGAAAACCCACTGAAGGGTCAGCTATGGGCCAATTCTGCCTCAATGGAACTCAACAACACCACCACCACCACAGAGCTTTAGGATGTACAAACTATACCTACAATATTCAGAATTTAAAAAGGAAAACTTTAAACATTACATCATTTTAAAAAAAATAATAGCCTGCATAAACAATTTCCCCTCTGCCATGAGCTCAGAACTACATCGTGCCTGCCTCCCATCACTGAACATTTGACCAAATATATTGTAACAGACTCTTGATCAAAAGGGGGGGATGATGCAGGACAAAATTAAAAAATTTTTTTTGGAAGCCAGACTTTCTGTATCCATAAAAATGGAATAAACCTCTGAAACTATATCACTGAGATAATCTTTTAACCCTTAAAGCACAACAGATCCTGAACCATTTTTAAAACCAAACAATAGCTTGGGAGCTCTGGTGGTCTAGTGGCAAGAAGCTGCACTGCAATCCCTAAAACGTGCAGTTTGAGGCCATCAGCAGCTCTGTGGGAGAAAGATGGGCAATCTCCACCCGTGAGATTAACTGCCTCTGAAAACTCACAGAGGGTCAGCTATGGGTGGGTTCTGACTCTACTGTACACACAACAACAGAGAGTAAAAAGGGTCTACCTTGAGCTTATGCTTTTTAAATGTGGGATCAAATTGACAAGGGTAACTAGAAAGATCAGGTACAACCTCAGGGAGCCATGAGTTTACATTAAAGGGGAGGGAAAATTTAGAGCAGGAGGGTGAGAATTGCTGCACAATTTGAAGACTGTCATCAACAAATCCATCAATAGAATCAAATAATTGATTAATTATATGAGTAGAAACTTTTGAAATGGTGTTGAGCTGTTTTGCCACGCATATTCTCAACAACCATTAAAAAATAAATCATAAATAGTAATAATACTCAATCTTTTACTTTTTAATAGAAATACATTATTCTCCAAAGTCAACAAAACAATCAGCAAGAAGAGTGAAACTGTTTGACGTTTTTGAGAATCTCTTAACACTTAACCTAATAGAAGACAGTGGAATTCTAGCAACGTCTGTATCTAATCTGTGGGCAAAGACTTAGTGGAAGGGCATGAAGAAAATTCAGCCTTGTAGGCACGTAGTTGGAGAGCACAGGAATATTTTGATAGGCTTTCCAGATAATCTCTTGATACTACACAAAATCCTGGCAAGCGGTAGTATTGGTTGTAATGTGGAATCTGAAAACATACTGACAGAACTTCTGTTCTCTGTTACGCTAATTCCACCGTCTGCCTTGTAGTTTAAGTGGATGTTTTGCCCATGTGTGACTCTAAACATCATCAGGTAGCCAGCGTTTGGAAAATACAGCTTCACAGAGTTAAGAGAGCTTCCAAATACGGACACATCTTATTATTGTTCTTGTTAGATGCTGTCAAGATGTTGACTTACGAATAGCAGACTTAATGCTGCCCAGCTCTGCACCATCTCCCCGTGATCATCAGTACGTCTGAGGTCACTGTGGTGGGTGTATGTCCACCTCCCCGAGTTTCCTTGATTTTTGCTGACCCCCTGACTGTGCTGACCACAATATCCTTCTCTATCCAAAGTCAGCAAACTGGTCTGGTCATCTTTACTTCTGAGGAGCATCCTCCTTGTTATTTCTTCTGAGGCTGATGGGATCTTTAGGAAATCCACAGCATATTCCAGAACCTTTGCCAAAACCACAATCACACTCACCAATTGCATCCCAAAATTCTTTAAGTACTGGGGGCAAACTCACAGTGGTGGATGTGAGTTTTGCAAAATTCTAGGTTTTGTTACAAGTGTACATTTTCTCCTTGGCCTCAAACATTTTCATTGTTGACCTTGAACTGACATACTTCATATGTTTTATTTTTTTTAAAAAATTGGTTTGCATTCAATCATGCATATACATCATGTTTTGTTCATATACTTTGGGTTTTATACAATCATTCATAGACATTACAATTTATATACTTCATTGCCATTGCTCTCTGCCTATTATCGTCTTATCTTTTCAAGTCCCCACTGAACGTATCCTTTCAAGTTCCCACTGAACGTTTCCTGTTCCTTCACTCCCCTTTCCAACCACCAATATCTTTTGTCTCAGTGATTTTTCTCCTTCCCCTTTATCTGCCTTCCCTTCCCCTCTTCTCCTGCCCCTTTTGAACATTTATACATATTTTGCTAGTTATCCTTCTATTTTCACAAAGGTGGCCTTAAGAAGTATTTGTCCTTACATGTCTGAGTTATTTCACTCAGCATAATGCTATCTAGACTCTCTGACATTATATAGTAGTATTTTACAAAATTGTTGTTCCTTAGCATTGCATAGTATTTTGTTATGTGACTATATCACAATTTATTTTTATTTTATTTTATTATTTTTTGTGTGAGTGCACCGTCAAATCAGATCTAATGGTACAGGAGGAGATTGTCCCTCCTTCCCCGGCACAGCATCTGGTGGATTCGAACTGTGTGCCTCTGGGATTGTAGTTGCAGCTCCTTGCCACTAGGTCACCAGAGCTCCCCCGTATCACAATTTTAAAATCCACTCATTTCTTGATGGGAATTTGGACTGTTTCCATTTTCTTGCTATCATGAATAACACTACTATGAACATGTTGATGTTGTTAGGTGCTGTTGAATTGAGTACGACTGATAGTGAATCTATGAACAACAGACCTGAATCCTGTCCTGTCCTGTGCCGTCCTCATCATCTCTGACACACTTGAGCCCATTGCAGCAGTCACTGTGTCAATCCATCTCTTCAACGGTCTTCCTCTCTTTTACCACCCCTCCACCTTCCCAAGCATGACATTCCTCTCTAAGGAATAATGTCTCCTAGCAACAGACCCAAGTATGTGAGAAGAAACTTTACCATGTTTGCCTCCAAGGAGTACTCTGGCTTCCCTGTTTCCAAGACATATTTGTTTGTCTTTTTGATAGTCCATGAGATATTCAGTACTCTTTTCCAACACCACAATTCAAAGACATCAATTCTTCGGTCATCCTTATTCACTGTCTAGCCCTCAGATGCATAGCAAGTGATTGGAATGACTATGGTCTGAATCAGGCACACCTTAGTCCTTAAACTGACATCATTGCTCCATAACAGCACAGGTGTACATATCTCCATTCATGTCTCAGTTTTGATTCCCTTGGGATGTGTTCATAGCATTGGAAGCTGGGTCATAAGGAATTTCCATGTTCAGGTTTTTTAGGAAACTCCAAACTCCATTCATTTTCAAAGCATGTAGGCTCCACTCCAAGCCCAAGCAATTGGGGTTATCAGTCACGCTTCCAAGTAAAAACGGGGAAAGCTCCCAACTACAACAATCGCACTACCACTCTTCCTCCAGACAGTGTTCATAGTTCAGTGCTCTGCAGACTCCCATGTGGGCAAACAGAATATTCAAATATTTGAGAATGAACAAAACTTGTGATTCTTCCCCCTTCAGCAGAACAGCTTCTTTTGGTTTTTTTTTTCAGTGTAAGTACATATTCTTGTTGCTGTTAAGAATGTAATTGCTAACTGAAAGTTTGGCAGTTCAAATTAACCTCAATGTGCTGTGGGGGAAAAGACCTGGTGACCTGTTTCCCTGACGAGCATCGCCTAGAAAACCCGACGGGGCAGTTTCTACACTATCACTTGGGCTCCCTGTGAGTTAAAGCTCACACTGCAGCATTAACAACAATAACAACAGTAGCCAGGAAATTAAAAGGTGCATTGCCATGGGAAAGTCTGCTGTTAGGGACCTCTCCAAAGTACTGAAGAGCAATGGTGTCTCTCTGGAGACTAAGGTGCATCTGATACAGGCCATGGTCTTCACAATCACTTGTTATGCATCAGAGAGTTGGACAATGACCAAGGAGGATAGAAAGAGAACTGATGCCTTTGAGCTGTGGTGCCCTAGAAGAGTCTTGAGAATACCATGGACTGCTAGGTAAACAAACAGATTTGTCCTGGAAAGGGTTAAACTCGGTGGCTCCTTGGAGGCAAGGATTCTGAGGCTCCGTCTAACATATTTTGGACATGTTGTGAGAAGAGACCGGTCCTTGGAGAAGGACATCATGCTTGGGAGGGTGGAGGGATGGCGCAGGAGGGGAAGGCTCTCTATGAGGTGGATTGATTCAGTGACTGGGATAATCGGGATGGGAGTGTCAGAGACAGTGCGATTGACACAGGGCAGAGCAGAGTTTAGGGCTGTTGTACATAGGGTCGCTATGAGTCGCAAACGACTCGATGGCACATAACAACAGCAACAACAACAGGATGAACCTGTTAATTTTCTTAGCAGTGCATTGTACATTCAGGACTCTGCTCCAGCACCACAGCTCAAAGGCATCAATTCTCCTTCTATCCTCCCCAGTCATTGTCCAGCTCTCTGATGCATAGCAAATGATTGCAAAGACCATGGCCTGTATCAGGAGCACCTTAGTCTCCAGAGTGACACCATTGTGGTTAGGTCAATTTTTTAATCAACAGCAACCCTATGAACAACAAATCTTAACTTAGCTCTATTATGTGCTGTTATTATCACTAACACCCTTGAGACTATTGTGTTATCCCACTAAGAGTCCTCCTTTCTTTCTCTGATACCCTATCTTTCCAAGCATTCTGTCCTTCTCCAAGGACTGGTCCATCCTGACCACATGTCCAAAGCATGTGAGGCAAAGTTTCACCGTTCTTTTCTTCAAGGAGCACTCTGCTTGTACTTTCTCCAAAACACACATCGTTCACTTGAAAGTTCATGGTGTATTCAACGCTCTTCTATAACATCATAACTCAAAGACACAGATTCTTCTTCTGTCATCTTTAGTCTTTGTCCAACTTTCAGATGCAGAGCAACTAATTGAAAAGGCCATGGTCTGAATCAGGCACTCCTTAATCTCCAGACTGACATCATTGCTCTTCAGGACTTTGAAGAAGTCCTTGACAGAGATTTTCCCAGTGCAGTACATCTCTTTACAGGCTCTGAAAAGCCACCAGAGGGTCAGCTATGGGTCAGTTCTGATTCTACAATACACAAAAACAATTGTGATTGTGGATCCAAGCAAGGGGAAATTGTGGATGATTTCAATCTTTTCTCCAGTCAGCATGATGTTTATTGGCTCAGTGGTGAGTATTTTTTCCCCTTGATGTTGAGAAGTAATCCATATTGAAGGCTGTATGTAATCTTTGATCTTCTGCAGCAAATGTTTCAAGTCCTCTCTGTTTTTAGCAAGCATAGTTGCATCATCTGGATAATGCATGTTTTGTATGAGTGGATGAGTCTTTCTCCAGTCCTAATGCCATATTCTTCTTCACAGAGTCCAGTTTCTTGAATTCAACATACAGATTGAACAAGTATGGAGAAAAGGCTACAACCCTGGCAAACTCTTTTCTTGAGCCATGCAGTGTTCCCTTGCTCTGTTAACCGACTGCTTCTTAGTCTAGGTGTAGATTTCACATGAGCACAATTAACTGTTTAGGATTCCCATTCTTTTCAATGTCAGCCATAGTTTGTTATGATCCACATAGACAAATGCTTTTGCAGAGTCAATAAAACACAGATAGACATTGTTCTGCTTCTAGCCAACATCCATCTGACATCAGTAATGATATTGCCGGTGCTATGTTGAAAAAAGAGCAGCGGCCACATGGGGGTGGCCATCTCTGACCTTTAACAACTTCACAAAAGGGTACTGTTCCCATTAACAACAACAATAACACCAAATCAATTCCCTTGAGATCTGACGTGTCCCCCACATTTCCATACCTCTTTCTACTCATCTCAACACAAATCTTACTGGTTTTCTGGGTTCAAAATCAGATAGAATACCTTGTAGACCATGTAGAACCATATTGGGGAAGTAAAAATATTATAATCCAGAGTAATAACAGAAGATAGTCAAGAGAGCTCCTGAAATGTACACACAGGCCTTGAGTTTCGTGGGTTTTGGTTAGTATTCACCAATTCTCAGTTCTACCGATATTAGCATCCCACCCCCATTTGTCCAACTAAGTTCTCAGTCCTACGAATATTGGACCTCCCCTCCGCACAAGTCCCATCTCACATCAGGTCTCCAGTTTGGCCATTGGTATTGCTGCTGTAGGAGTAGCTGCATCAAGAAGGACATCCTATATTCTCTTGTTTTTGATTCAATGGTGCCAGGAGATCTGTCTGCCTCTACTGCTGCCTTGCTGAATTCAGTAACGAGTCTAGCCAACCCTCTTGAAGATCGTTGAGATTGGCCATTCCCCTTGTGGAATGGTAGATGGACAATCCCATTGTGGATAGGTTAACAAGCCCCATTCACGTATTTTCACTCATCTACATAGCTAAGTCAAATAATATCTAGAAAAAGCCTTATTGGAAGATAAAGTCCGCACACAACCTCTTCTAAATTCAGCTTGAACCTCTGGCAGTTCTGTGGCAGTTTCAGACTTTTTTTTTTATAATCTTCAACAATATTTTGTTTGCATGTGGTATTAATGATATTATTTTAAAATTTTTTTACATTCTGTTGGATCTCCTTTCTTGGGAATGGGAACAAAAAATGTATCTCTCCCAGTCTGTTGACCATGCAGCTGTCCTCCAAATCCTAGCACAGACTAGTGAACAAGTTCAGAGCTGTGTCTATTATTTTAAACATCCCAATCAGTTTCCAATCAGTTCCTAGAGCCTGATTTCTTTACTGATGCCTTCATTGTAGGTTGAACTTCTTCATTACCATTGAGTTTTGATCATATGCTACTTCCGGAAATGGTTCTGTGTCAGCCTTGGGTTTGGGGTGGGGGTGGTTTCAGTACAGTGAATCTGAGTTATGACTTGCATCTCTTTTTGATGCTTCTTGGATCATTCAAGATTTTGCCCACAGCATCTCTCAATATTGAAACTCAAGGCTTAAAAATATTTTTCAGTTCTTTCAGCTTGAGACATACCAAGTGAGTTATTACCATTTTATTTTCAAACTCCAGCTTTTTGCACATTTCATTCTAATACTTTGCTTTGCCTTCTCAAGGTGTTCTTTGAAATCTTCTGTTCATCACTTTTACTTCAGCATTTCTTCCCTTTGTTTTGACTTCTTGATGCTCTAGTGCAATTTCCAGGGTGTCTTCTGACATCTATTTTGGTCTTCTCTTTCTCCTCTGTCTTTGTAATGAACTTTTGCTTTCTTCATGGATGACACTCTTGATGTCATCTCACAACAAATTCCATCTTTGATCATTTACAGATTTGTTGTTCTTGCTTTGTACGATCAAGTCACCTGCTACTCATAGTGACCCTATGTGCAATAGCTCTGAACCTTGCCCTGTCCTGAGCCAGTTTCACTGACTTCAAAACTCATCCCCATGTTATTGTGTCAATCTATTTTATCCAGAGTTTTCCTCTCCTGTGTTCTTCCTTCACCCTCACAAACATGATGTCCTTCTCCAAGGATTGATACTTCCTGGCCACATGCCCAGAGTATGTGGCTCAGAGCTTAAAAATCCTTACCTCCAAGGAGAAACTTGGTTTTGTCCTGTCCAAGACAGACTTGTTTGTTCTCTTGGCAGTCAATAGTATGTTGCATACATGCTACTACTTTTTTTTATAGCTTAGGTAGGTATTAGGATAAGCTGATTAGGTTTTTCTCCTTGGATCTCCTGAATGTGTTTCCGAGAACCCACAGAAATTCACAGGTCATACTGAGATAATTTGATGTCAGACAAATCTAAGTTAATATCTTAGATCACACCAATTGAGTGATATTTGGAGACTGTTTTTACCTCTCTGAATCTTAGTTTCTTCAAGCTTAACTGTGAATTATGCTATCTTACAGGGTCTTCATAAGACTTAACCAAAATAATATTTATACAAGTATCTGATACATTTCCTGAAACAGAGTACTCACTGTTGTCAAACTGGTTCCAGCTCACAGCAACACTCCGTCTGGTTTCTGAATTTGTAATCTTGATGGAAAGAGACTGCTCATCTTTCTCCCATAGAGCAGATGGTGGATTCCAACCTGGAGAAGTGAGATCTTATGTTAGGCTTTTTGTAAATATACATGCCTCTTCTCCTTCTCTATGTGCCCTCGAATTGCTGGTTTCTCTTGGGTGAAAAGTCTGCCGGAAAGAGCTAGGCCTGAACAGAAACATGAATGCTAGAAACTCAGTCCCAGACAACACTTGGGCAAAGCTCCCAGCTCTGTGATTTCAGATGGGAATGTTCCCAGATGCCAGTGGAAAATCCTGATGCCAGGCTAGGCATACTGGAGAGCCATATTGGGAAGAAAGCAATTTTCTAGTTAATTTTCTAAAACAATAAACAGTGGAAAGAATGCCAGAGTGGTAGTTTTTACAACCACAAACCAAAGAAAATCAGCTTCAGGTCTTAAAGGCATCCAGCAGGCTTATGAAGCAGGTCTGTCTCAGGAGTGTATCAGCAGTCCATCTGGTGGCGATGATGGTGAGAGCGGTAATGGTGGTGATGATGGTATTGGTGTTGGTGATGATGGTGGTGGTGATGGTGATGACAGTGGTGATGGTGATGGTTCTGGTGGTAATGGTAGTGGTAATGGTAATGGTAGTGATAATGGGGGTGATCATGGTGATGACAGTGGTGATGGTGATGGTTCTGGTGGTGGTGATGATGGTGGTGATGGTAATGGTGGTGGTGGTGGTAATGGTGGTGGTGGTGGTAATGATGGTGGTGATCGGTAGTGGTAATGGTAGTGGTGGTGGTGGAGGTGGTGGTGGTGGTGATGTTAATGGTAATGGTGGTGGTGGTGATTGTGGTAATGGTGGTGATGTAATGACGGTGATGGTGGGGGTGGTAGTGATGGTAGTAATGGTGGTAGTGATGGTTATGGTGGGGGTAGTAGTAATGGTGGTGGTGATGATTGTAATGGTAATGGTGGTGGTGATGGTAATGGTGGTGGTGGTGGTAATGGTGGTGGTGGTGGTAATGATGGTGGTGATCGGTAGTGGTAATGGTAGTGGTGGTGGTGGAGGTGGTGGTGGTGGTGATGTTAATGGTAATGGTGGTGGTGGTGATTGTGGTAATGGTGGTGATGTAATGACGGTGATGGTGGGGGTGGTAGTGATGGTAGTAATGGTGGTAGTAACGGTGATGGTGGGGGGTGGTAGTAATGGTGGTGGTGATGATTGTAATGGTAATGGTGGTGGTGGTGGTAATGGTGGTAGTGATGGTTATGGTGGGGGGTGGTAGTAATGGTGGTGGTGGTGTAAGTAATGATGGAAACGATGATGTGATGGTGATGATGGTGATGGCAGTGGCAGTGATGAAATTATGATCATAACCATGTTGATGACGATAGTGGTGATGGTGGTAGTAATGATAGTGATGATGATGGTTCTCTAGGTGATGATGTGGTCATCCTCGTCCTGGGGTGGTTATGATGGTGATCACAATAATGATGGTGGCAGTGGTGCTGGTGAGGCTGATGATGGTTATGGTTGTGGGAACGGCGATTGTGATAGAGCTGCTGCTGTTGGTGCTGGTGGCATCAAGATGATAGTAATGGTGATGGTGGTGGTGGTGGTGGTGGTGGCAGTAACATCATCCAGGTCCCACCTGTCATTAGGGTGAGTCTGTCTTGCTCATTCACGAATTTTTACTCAGCACATAGTAGGGGCTCAAATGACACTGGTCCAATGCAGTGAGGAAAGGGAAAGACATGTTGCTTTGGGAAAATCTGCAGTTGAGTACCGCTCCAAAGTGATGAAGAGCAAGGATGTCGCTCTAAAGCATTTTCTAATATTATTGTAGTTAGGGACTATTGAGATGGCTCAGACGCTTAGTGACTCTACGCACGGGAGAACAAAACACTGTTTGCTCTTAGATCATCCTGTCATGCTTGAACCAGCTGCTGGCAGCCACTGTGTCAATCTCATCTATTCAATGTTTTCCTCTTTTTCCCTGACTCTTCTCTTTGCTGAGCTTGATGCCTTTCTTCAGGGACTTGCTCCTCCTGATAACACAACCAAACTATGTAAGATGAAATCTCTCCATGTAGCAAGCATCTCACTTTGCTTCTAAGTGACATCCTGGCTGAAGTGGTAAGTAACTGCACTCACTGCGATCCCCAAAACACACGGTTTGAATCCACCAGCTGCTTTGCAGGAACGGGATGGGCAATCTCCTCTCGTGCGATTAACACCCTCTGAAAATTCATCAGAGGGTCAGCTATGGGTGGGTTTCAACTCTATGGCACTCAACAACAAAACAACAACAGTCTTTGATAGGTTCAATATTCTTCACAAGCACCCCAGTTCAAGGACACCCACTTGTCTTTGCTCTTCATTTGTCATTATTCAACGGGCTAGAGCATGGCAGAGATGGTGAGGATGGAGCAGGTCAGGGCACGACTTTGATCTGTTGTCCACAGGTTCCCTTCAAGTAACGGTCAATTCAGTGGTACCTAACAGCATCATTTATGTTCATGTTAACATACATATGAAATGATTGAAAATACCATGTCATGAGTCATGCACACTTCAATCCTCAAAACCACTTTTTTAAAGGATTCAAGTCAGCTCCAGGAATTTTGCTTCTTATCACTTGACCCCATACAGGCTATCTGCAAAGATGACCACCAGCAATTGCTTCCAGTCTGTCTTGCATGTCCTATTTAGTGGAGCCTTGAGGCTCAATATCAAGAAAACAAAGATTCTCATCACTGGGCCAACTGGCAGCATCATAATGGATGATGAAGAGATTGAGATTGTTCACAGTTTTGGTTTGCTTGGCTCCATAGTCAACACTCTTGACACCATCAGCCAGGAAATTAAAAGATGTATTGCAATGGGAAAGTCTGTGGTTAAAGACCACTCTAAAGTACTGAAGTGCAACGATGTCAGTCTGGAGACTAAAGTGTGTCTGATACAGTCATGGTCTTTGCAATCACTCGCTATGCATCAGAGAGCTGGACAATGATTAGGGATGATAGAAGGAGAATTGATGCCTTTGAGCTGTGGTGCTGGAGAAGAGTATTGAATATACCATGGACTGCTAAGAAAATGAACAGGTTTGTCCTGTAGAGGGTGAAGTCAGGCTGCTCCTTGGAGGCAAGGATTCTGAAGCTTTGTCTGACATACTTTGGACAAGTTGCAAGGAGGGACCAGTCCTTGCAGAGGGACGTCATGCTTGGGAGAGTGGAGGAACAGTAAAGGAGAGGAAGACCCTCAATGAGATTAATTGATTCAGTGATGGGGTAATGAATGGGGGTAGGTGTGTCAGAGATAGTGAGATTGGTTACAGGATAGGGCAGAGTTTAGAGCTGTTGTACATAGGGTCACTATGAGTCGCAGGTGACTCAATGGCACATAACAACAACACTTCTTGCCATGTGAAATTGGGCTGATGTCGTGACTTGTTTTGATCAATAAAATTTGATTGCTGTTGTGTTGTTGATTGTCATCAAATTGACCACAATTCATAGCAACCCTATGACTAAAAGACCTGAACTCTTTCTATAAATATTGTTATTTCTCTAAGTTCATAGAGTTTCCAGAAGCATGTTATTTAGGAAGTGGATGCCACTCCTGCTTTCAAGCCTGTCTTAATCTGGGAGCTCTACCAAACACTGTTCACCATGGGTAACCATTATGGCATTTGACACACCAATGGTACAGGGTTCAGCATCACAGCAACCTCCGGTTACCTCAATACAGCAAATTAACAGACCAGTGCTGTACCACTTAGAAGAATGTTCCTCCAAAATACAATAAGACTAGGCCCTTCTCCAGGTCCTGTTGGCTCTAAGCAAGAGGCTTAAATAAAAAACAACCAAACACTCTACACCGACCCTCAATGAAAACAAAAAAGCCTGCCTTTCAGAGTCCAATCACTTCATTTATCAGTCTTCAAACTGGAGAGTAACTCTGGGACCACAACTTACAAGGTCTCGTGGCCACTGGTTTTGCCATCCCGGAATCTAGCCTCCGTACAAAGAAGCTCAGACCAGACTGCTGGGTGGTGAGAGGCCACTTGGGGAGAGCAAGGTCAGCCAGCTGCCAGCTGTTCCAGTCACCCTAGCTGAGGTGACCAACATGCCACCTGAAACACATCAGCCATGCATGACAGAGTCCCCAGCTGGGTGAAGCCTTGTGAGCAAGCGCAGCTACCGCCACATGAGCATAACAGCCAGCTGCTGTCCACAAGATCATGGGAAATAATAAATCATTGCTGTTTCAAACCACTAAGTTTTGGGGCCACCCTCCCATCAGTCAGTGTGTCATATTGTGGTGGCCTGTGTGTTTCTGCGATTCTGGAAGTAATGCCAAGAGTGTTGAAAATACTGGCAGGATAACACACTGTGCAAAGGTTTAGCACCGCCTCCACATTAAGGCCTGTGGTCTACTCTTGAAAATCAACCAATGAATACACTATGGGTCACACCGGGTGGGGGGGGGGGGAGCGTATGAAGCTCTAGCTACTGTAGAGGCCACTCTGTCTCCATTGTGACCCTCCCTTTGGCTTCTAAGATTGTAGATCTTTATGGAAGATTTCCCAGCTTTGCCTCACATTGTTGTTGTTGTTGTTAGGTGCCATCAAGTTGAGTATGACTCATAGCGACCCTATGAACAAAAGATCTGAACCCAGTCCTGTCCTGAGCCATCTTCACACTTCCTGACACAAGAGCTCATTGCAGCAGTCACTGTGTCAATCCACCCAGTTGAGGGTCTTCCTCTCCTTCTCCAACCCTTCACCTTTCCCAGCACCACATCTCTCTCCAAGGAATAGCCCCTCCTAGCAATATGCCTAAAGTATGTTAGGTGAAACCTCATCATTCTTGCCTCCAAAGAGCAGTCCAGCTCTTCCCTCTCCAAGACATATCTTTCCATTTTCTTGGCCATCCATGGAATGTTCAGTGCTCTTCTCCAACACCACAGCTCAAAGGCATCAATTCTTTTTCTGTCATCCTTACTCATTGTCCAGGTCTCGGTTGCATAGCTAGTAACTAGAAAGACCAAGGCCTGAAGCAGATGCATCCTAGTCCTCAAACTGACAACACTACTCCTTGTTGCAGACCGAGGGTAAAGTATTTTTATAATTATTAATAGTAAGACAGCCAGGAATGAGATAAAACAGAGAAGTAAAAACAGGGGCCAGCAGTTCTTGACTGAAGCCCCCCCCCCATTCTAGCTTCCCTGTATCATTATTGAAAATTATCAGGAAGTAAATCACAAAGAGAATTCAATGCAAATGAAGCCAAGCTCTTTCTATTGAAAACCGTCCCCTTGACTCAGGAGGGAGGGGTCGGCAAATGCAAGAATCTGGTAAATCCTTAAGAATTGCCTTGGTGCTTCAGGCTGAATTCCATCCTGAAATAGCATTGGTTTATTACAAATATTCAGTATTGGCTTCCCATAACTCCTCAATAATTTGGACAGGTCCCTAACTGCAGATTTTCCCATTGCAGTGCGTCTTCTCATTTCCTGACTGCTTGTACAAAGGGAACGCCCCACATACTTTGGACATATTGCTAAGAGGTGCTATTCCTTGGAGAGGGACATGATGTTGGGAAGGGTGGAGGGTCAGTGAAGGAGAGGAAGACCCTCAACCAGGTGGACTGACACGGTGACTGCTGCAATGGGCTCCTGTGTGTCAGGAAGTGTGAGGATGGCACAGGACAGGGATCAGGTTCAGATCTTTTGCTCAGAGGGTCACTATGAGCACCTAACAACAACAAGAAGAACGGGAAGATTGCTGTTGGATTTAGCAGAAGCAGGTCCAGGAACGTGTGAGACAATGTCTGGCCTTAGAGGAGTTAGTTTTATACTATGGATGTTGTTGATGGGGACAGTTCCCCTTTGTGGAGTTAGTAGTTGCCTCGCCATCCTTCTGATGTTTATACTCTTTTTACATCAGTACACAAGGTGGTTCTCTTGAGGGACATAACATGTGGCAACTGGAGCCAGATTATTGCTACACCTTGTCTAAGCAGACTACAACCCATGGCAGCCAACATACAACAGTATGGAACTCCACCGAGTCCTGGTCAGTGCTTGTGGCCATGTTTGTAGCCATCCGTCTCATGGAGGTCTTCCCTGATTTCCCCTGACCATCTGTTTTACCAAGCATGTTGACCTCCAGTGACTGCTCCCTCCTGAAGACCTATCAAGAGCAAGCTAGGCAATATCACCCTCACTTCTACAGAACATCCTGGCTGTATCGCTTGTCAGATGCATTTGTTCATTCTTCTGTCAGACTGTTGAATATATTTTTTGTCTACTCCACAATTCACAATTGCCTGGCTTTCCCTGTATGCCCCTGGAATATTTCCCTTATCACTGGGGCCTTTGTTCATCCATCTGTAAAGTGGTACTAATAGTGATACGGAACTCTGGCAGACTAGTAGTAA
Source organism: Elephantulus edwardii (assembly GCF_000299155.1). Lineage (NCBI taxonomy): Eukaryota > Metazoa > Chordata > Mammalia > Macroscelidea > Macroscelididae > Elephantulus > Elephantulus edwardii. The sequence goes on along the minus strand of NW_006399879.1, from coordinate 1,194,825 downwards.
GAAGTTGTGTTGCCCCCATCAACAATGGATAGAGAAGCTCTGGTATATTCACACAATGGAATAGTATGCAGCGTTGAAAAACAAGGAACTCATGAAATATATGCAAAATGGGTGACCCTGGAGGACATTTTTCTGAGTGGCATATCTCAGTCACATAGTGGCGTGGACTTGGGGGGAGGGATGGCATAACAATGAAAGAGTTTTTCTTTTTCTTTTCAAGGAGAAGAGTGAATGGAGGGAGGAGCCCCACCGTTCATGTTTCAGGACAACTTCATTTCATCCTTCAAAAGTAAGAAACATGACTTTTCAATGAAGTTGGAAGTAGCGTTTATTCTTGTCCAAGCAACGAGGAGCCTCAGGTGAGATAGGAGCTGGCTATGACCCGGACGTTGCCTCTCTCAGCCTCAGTTTGTCCTTCTAGAATGCAAAGAGGAGGTTCTGGATTATATTTGGCCACTGAACTTGCCCCAGCTTTAAAACTGAGTGTGGACCTCACCATGATACACAGAGGAAAACTTTGTTTTCTCTTCCAAGGAGCTTGCATGCCACGGAGGGTATCCAAGGGGCACTTCTCCATCACCTTGACCTTTTCATAGCCTTCCTAGTCATCTTCATAGACTCAGAGGGTGAAGATGTAGGACTTTCCCACCAATCTCCAGTGTGAGCAGACAGAGCTGGGTAAGGAGGCTCTGGACCACACCTCCTGCCCAAGCTTCTGGGGAGGACTTAGGGTGCAGGATGGGCCCAGAGCAAGTGGGGAACCCTGCTGAGAACCCCAGTGTCCTGCTTGGCCAGTAACACAGTGCACCAGCTCTGCCAGTGCCATCTTATATCAATGAGAATGACTCTCCTTGAGGCCTCCCCAAAGGTGGGTTCCAGATGGTTCCGAGTTAGGAAGGAAGGGAGAGAAGGTGTAGGAGGGCCCAAGGAAAGCCCCCCTTTTTTTCCTACTTTCAAAAACCTAAAAAGCACAGGTCACAAGGGAAAGAAAGAAATGCTGGATCTGTCACCTCAAAATTAAGTGTCTCTGTTCATGGAGGACAAGTGAGGTGAAGACATTAGACAGAGGACAGACTGGATGATGTTTGCAAAGAACCTGACACAGCACACCAGTGGTGCAGTGGGCAGTGCTCCGCTGTTACCCAAAGGCTGGGCTGTTTGCACTCACCAGGGTCCCCAGGTGAAGGCTGTGGCTGTGGCTTCGGCAGGGAGCCCCTTGTGGAAGACATGCAGCAAGTGACCAGCAGTTGCTGTTTAGAATATGCCAGGGAACACATAAAAATAGTAAGAAAATAGAGAAATGGAATATAAACAAGACTTTGAACCTTCATTCGGTGTTGACCCCTTGCCGAGAATGTGAATTTCCATCCCAGATGCGTTTTATAATCTGTGTTTTAACAGACCTTCCCAGGGGTTCCCACACGGACATGTGAACACCTAGATATAAAAGCGAATGATGCCTGTGAAGGGCTATTCCCCCAGCCTCTTGTGTGCCGGGACGGAATGCCCCCCAGTCCTGCATCTTCCGTTGCCTTGGATATGTTTGCCTCCCCACCTCGGGGACTCTTCCTTCGGCACCGGACCAACCATCTTCCATTGGGATCGATGGGGCTTCCAGAAGTACGTCACAGCCCTTTCTTCCTGGTCTATCCCAAAACGACTGAAACAGCACATCAACAGAGAACTACCAGAAGTCCAGGCTGGGTTTAGAAGGGGTCGTGGTACTAGAGATA
>NW_006399879.1:1187056-1191072 GCF_000299155.1 Elephantulus edwardii | reverse complement strand
GGGGAGAAGGGTGCAACAATGAATGAATGGAATCCCAAAATCTCTGTAGATGTTCATTGAAATGAAAAATAAACAACCTAAATTTAAAAAAAGAATTTCTGAAAAAGAAAGATGAAAAATGGACAAACAGGAGGTGGGAAAAGTGAAAGACTAACAAGAAAAAGAAATTAGTGCATTAGTAGAGAAATGGAAAGGAAAACTATCAAGACATCCCTTATGAAGGACTAAGGAGAAAGACAAATGTTACATAATGGATGAACTACTTCTGTACAAACAATATACACATCCTGGGAGGAGACTGCCCATACTCACGTGTCGCAGCTGGTGGATTTGAACCATGTGCCTTTAGGATTGCAGCACAGCTTCTTACCACTAGGCCATCAGAGCTCCCTATATGCACATGGTTTGTGGAGAAAATACTCTGTTGTGAGCAATGTCTTGCTGCGATTTCTCCAGGTCTCTGTAAGTGGGGACGCCCTCTGGAGAGAATTCAAGCCCGTCTGCGAAACCCAGTTGTCTCTGAACTGTTGGTGTGAACAGTTAATGCCCCAGCTGCAAATGGAATTCAAGTTCATCCACACGTGCATTGGAAGAAAGATCTGGCAACCTACTTCCAAAATATTACCCCTGAAAATCTCCTGAAGGATGGCTCCGGTTTGATGCACCTGAAGTGGCCGTGAGTTGGGAACAACGTAAGAGGAGCTGCTTTGGGTCGGAATCTTTCTGTGGGGAATATTCAGCTGCCGCTGAGCTGACTCAAAGCCTTCGTGACCCACCATGGGGTTTCTGAGTCGGTGCATCTCTCTCCCAAGGAATAGCTGGAGGATTCGAACTACTCACCTCTCAGCCCACATGTCACACTATGCCATCAGGGTTCCTTTCTCCGGAGGGTGGACGGGTGGAGGCTGGGGTTGTTGTCATGTAGGTGCCTGGGAGCAGAACGCAGGTGCCCGCTGGCCATGGGAACAGAGACTTCAGAACAACCTGCCCCCACCCCACCCCCACCCCCCAGACCAGGAAGTGGGTCAGTAATGGGTGGTGAGTTTTCACAGAGAGGACCACACAGCGGTCAGGACAGGGACCCACACTAACACTCCAGACAACACAAAGACCACAGGCAACACAACGTCCATCAGCTGGTAGAACGAAAGAGATCATCACAGCCACACAGCAGACTTCTGGTCCCAACCCAGAGCAAGTGACAACACACTGGCCCTCCAGCCCGTGATCGTACAAAGGAGGAAAGACCAGCTACCTCTTCTGGGGGAATTAGGGCGCTGGGCGAGTCCTACGGTAGAGGGGGACCCTGTGCCCAGTTCCCAGAAATGCCCAGCAAACATGCGCCCCCAGCTGTTGCAAACATGCCATCCACAGGAAGGCCGGGGTGGGCCCAGGAAACGGTCCACCTCACGTCTCCGGGGTCTCCCAGCATCCAGCTGGTGCCCCAGAACCTCATGGCACCAGGCTCCTGACTTCTTTGCTCTCTTGGCCCCTCCTGGGCTGGAAGCTCCAACCCCCCACTCCTCCTGCTAACAGGAAATGCAACGAAGCTGATCCTGAGGTCAGAGGAGCCCTGGGCAGCAGCGGCTGTTCCTTCCGGCCCCCATGGGGGCCATGATTAGCCTGGGTATTGGATGACCCCTGCTCTTCTTCCCGGTCCTTGAAAGGGTTAATCAGCCTTCCTGCTGGGCGGCTGGGTGGCTGGGTAGGAGGCAGCAGGGCGGCCGGTGCAGAAGGCTTTCATTACCTTGATGGGATACATGTGCAGGGCTTTATCTCCGGCCGTCTCTCCCCAAGTCAGCGCTTGAACGTCTCAGCTGTCGGCCGCTCTGCAGACAATTGCTCGGGGTAATACTATCCGGAAAAGGCTGATAAAACGCAGATGTGACGAGCCCTCTGAAATTTGCGGTTTGCTAAGTGGTTTGCTGCCATGCTTGCCCGCGGCCAGGGCGGCTGCCCGCAGACCGGGAAGTTTGGGGGCACCATGCAGGCAGTGGGGTGGAGACAATTTTTTTTCTCAAGTTAAAGGGTGAGTAGCGGAAGTGACTGGAGAAGTCTCCATCCCCTCCCATAATTAAGGAAGATTGGCACATGGAGGGGTGGCAGGACTGTGTCCTCACACTGGGCACGCTGACCGTCTGGGCCTGTCCTAACCAGGCGTTGGGGGTGTCTCCAAGCATGGATCCCTAAGCTGCCTTTGTGTGACCAGGAGTGGGCCTGAGCAGGGGACAAGCTGGTATACGTTTCCAGTACGCTGTGTGACCTTGGGCAAGTCACTTAACCGATTCAACAGTCATTGAGTTTCTCAACCAACCCATGAGGTTATTGCAAACCATTACGAACCTCAGTTACCCGCCATGCTGCTGGGCGCGCAGTTGATGGTCACTGCATGGCTTTCCTTCCTCCCAGTTCCCAGCAAGTAGTCCGACTCGTGGGTAAAACTATGCTCTATAGTGTCTTCAGTGGCTTGTCCTTTAGAAGCGACCACCAGGTCTTTCTTCTGAGGAACTTCTGGCTGTGCTCCATTGGCCAACCTTTCAGTCAGCAGCCCACCCTGTTAACTATTTGTGGCACCCCAAAACCCCACAAATAACATGTTATTGTAGGGAGGTGGCCAAACCTGTCCTGACTCACAGCATCTTTGTACATAACAACAAAACACTCTCTCACTGGAGGCCATCGTCGTATTCATGGCTATGTCTATTTTATTTTCAAATTTTTATTATTTTGTGTGTGTGTACCATCAAATTGAATCTGACTGGTACAGGAGAATATTAACCTTCCTTCTCCAGCAGAGCATCTGGTGGATTTGAACCACATTTCTCTGGGATTGCGGTGCAGCTTCTTGCCACTAGGCCACCAGAGCTCCCTTCATGCCTGTGTTTAAATCCACTGTGTCAAGCTGCCTCATTTCAGGTCTCGTTTTTGCTGACTTTCCCACCTCCTCCACTCCTCCGTCGGTCTGTGGCGCTAGAGTGGCTTGTGTGTGGCTGTGATGCCTGTAGGCTACACCACCAGTATTTCATGTACCACTAAGGTTGTCCAAGGTAGAGGGGTTTCAGCACCGCTTCCAGACCAAAATAGAAGGCTTGGTGATTACACTTCTGGAACAAGCGGCCTGTGAAAGCCTTATCCACACCAGCAGAGCACTGTCCAGTAGAGGGCTGGAAGATGAGACCCGCAGATTGGAAGACACTCAAAGTATAAACTGGGATGTGCTACCTTCTCAAAGTGATTGTTCTTCCTGTTGCATGTCTTAAAAGTCAAAATAGACTCACAGCTGACCCTCCAACAGGTTTTCAGAGGCAGTAAACTGCACAGGAGGAGATTGCCCATCCTTCTCCCACAGAGCCGATAGTGGATTAGAACTCTATGGCTTTAGGTTGACAGCACTTCTTTTTACCAATAGGCCATCAGAGTTCTCTCTCTCTCTCTCTCTCTCTCATTTTTTTAGCACAGTCAAATGCATGTTTATTAAAATTTTTATCATGTCGTGGGCAAAGTGGTGGCTGCTATGTTGTTATTTCCCTTCAAATTGTCTACGATGTGCAGAGAAACGCTGCCAGATCCCGCACCATTCTCATAATTTCTGCTGTGCTTAGACTCATTGTCCAGTCACTATAATTGTCAAACCGTTATGCTAAAGGTTTTCCTATTTTAACCTATCCTTTACTTTACCAAGCATAATATCTTGAGATTTATCCCTCTTGGTAACATTCCTAAAGGATATGAGATGAAGTCTACCACTCTAGCTTCCAAGGAGCACTTTGGATGCACTTCATCCAAGGCCTATTTGTTTGTTATTTTGTTTGTCTGTTTGTTTGTGGTATATTCAATGTTTTTGTTATGTGCGGTCGAGTCCTTTGCGACTCATAGCGACCCTATGTACAACAGCCCTAAACCCTGCTCTATCCCGTGCCAATCTCATTGCCTCTGACACACCCATCCCGATTACCCTAGTCACTGAGTCAATCCACCTCATAGAGGGTCTACCCCTCCTGCGCTGTCCCTCTACT
>NW_006399879.1:1184879-1185831 GCF_000299155.1 Elephantulus edwardii | reverse complement strand
TACATTATTGAACCCATCTTTCTCAGTCTCCCCCAACCCCGACGTCAGTCCCGTTTTACACCAGTGGCACCACGCACTATTTGTCCCTGTGTGACTGAGATCTCAGAGCTCTCTTAATGACACAGTTGGAGTAAAGCTTTCAGGGCATTCACTTGCTATGGCGGCAGGACTCAAAGGGAAAAGAAGCAGCCGAAGAAATGTAGCCAGAATGCTCCTTAGCTTCGAGGATGGGGAGACTTCACTTAGTGTACTTCGCATGTGTTATCAAGAGGAGTCAATTCTCAGAGAACATACTGCTTGTATAATAGAGGGTCGGTGAAAACTAGCTTGACCCTCAACACAGTGGCTGCGACAATGGCCTCAAACGACTGAGGACGGTGCAGGAGCAGAGAGCGTGCTGCTGTACACAGAGCTGCTGTGGATCTGAACAACGTGGCAGCAGATATTTGACCAAGCATGATGTCTTTCTCCAGGGACTGAGCCCTCTTCCCAAAAAATGGCCAAAGTAAGTGAGACGAAGGCTTGTTATCCTTGCCTCTAAGGAGGATCCTAGCGTAACGTCCTCAAAGATGGATTTGTGTGTTCTTCAGGCAGTCCATGGTGGACTCAAGATTCTTCATCAACACCGTCATTCAAAAGCATCGGTTCTTTGGTCTTCTTTATTCACTGTCCAGTTTTCACGTGTGTGTGAAACAATTGTAAAGGCTATGATTTGGGTCAAGCTCACCTTGGTCCTCAAAATTATGTCACTACTTCAGTATATCAGAGATGACAGTGTCGTACAGGACAGGGCAGGATTGGGCAGAATAGGATAGGATTTAGGGCAAAACAGGGCAGGACAGGGCAAGACAGGGCAGCATAGGACAGGATAGGACAGCATAGGGCAGGACAAGGCACCATTGGGCAGGACAGGGAAGGACAGGGCAGCATAGGGCAGGACAGGACAGGGCAG
>NW_006399879.1:1179636-1184779 GCF_000299155.1 Elephantulus edwardii | reverse complement strand
AGGGCAGGACAGGACAGGGCAGGACAGGGCAACATAGGACAGGATAGGACAGCATAGGGCAGGACAAGGCACCATTGGGCAGGACAAGGAAGGACAGGACAGGACAGGGCAGCATAGGGCAGGACAGGACAGGGCAGAACAGGGCAGCATAGGGCAGGACAGGACAGGACAGGGCAGGACAGGGTTGCTCTTTAACCCTTTAAAGGGTCTGTGACAGCAGGTTTGTCAACATCATTTGATTTCTTAAGTGCTTCTTGGGTATTAATTGCGAGTCAAGTAAAGTGAAATCCTTGATAATATTTATCTTTCTTTTCTCTATCATGTCCTTTACTGGTCCAGTTATGAGGACCTTTATTTATGTTTCAGTGTAATCCACACTGAGGGCTATAATCTTTGATCGTCACTAGTAAATGCATCAAATCATCCTCATTTTCAGATGGGTATTTAATCTACACGGAAGTTAATGAATCTCCCTTCTGGTCTTCGTGCACTCAGCATACGGATGAAAATATGGTCAACCTTTACTCACACGCTTCCTGATTTTGAACCATGCGGCCTCCCGTTGTCCTGTTAGACTGTCTGTCATGTTATTTTCTTTCTCTTCATTCATTAGGTTGCAAATGGCCCCACACATCAGCGGGCTGACTCTGAACCCCCGTAGATGGTAGCTGAGGAGCCGGAGCACCAGTCTCATAATTAATGATTCTGCAAAAGAGACTGGGCCGGGCATCTAAGTGAAATGGGAATCAACTGAGGTCTTCCTGGGTCAAAGGTAAGGCCAAAGGTAAAGTCAAAGGTTAGCAGTCTCCCTCAGCCCTCAGTGTGTATTCCAGTCACTAGTTGTTGTTGTTGTTGTTGTTAGGTGTCATCAAGTACAACTCACAGTGACCTTACACACAACGGATCTGAACCCTGTCCTGTCCTGCGCCATCCTCACACTTCCTGACACACCTGAGCCCATTGCCACAGTTACTGTTTCAATCCACCTGGTTGAGGGTCTTCCTTTCCTTCGCTGACCCTCCACCTTTCCAAGCACGATGTCCCTCTCTAATGAATAAGCTCTCCCAGCATCATGTCTGTGAGACGAAGCTTTGTCATCCTTGCCTCTGAGGAGTATTTTGACTGTACCATCTCCAAGGTTTATCTGTTTGTTCTTTTGGCAGTCCGTGGGATATTCAGTACTCTTCTTCAACACCACAGCTCAAAGGCAACAACTCTTCTTCTGTCATCCTTATTCATTGTCCACTTCTCAAATGCAAACAAGTGACCAAAAATACCATGGTCTGAGTCAGGTTCCTAACAGCAATGCTTTTCAGTATTTTGGAGAGGTCCCTGACAGCAGACCTTCCCAGGGCAATGTGTCTCCTGATCTCCTGACTCTGGTACCAAGGATGGTGGTTGTGGAGCCAAGCAAGATGAAATTATTGCCGATTTCAATCTATTCTGCATGTATTGTGATGTTTCTTATCTGTCCTGTGGTGAGGACCTTTTTGTTTGTTGATGCTGAGATACAGTCCATATTGAAGGCTATATAGTCTTTGATTTTCTGCAACAAGCATTTCAAGTTCTCATTTTCAGCAAGCAAGCTTGTATCATCTGCATAACCTAGGTTGTTGATGAGCCTTCCTCTGTCCCTGGTTCCACATTCTTCTTCATAGAGTCAAGCTTCTCAAATTATTTGCTCAGGGTACAGATTGAACAGGTATGGAAAAAAAGATAAAGCCCTGATACATACTTTTCCTGATTTAAAACCACGCAGTGTTCCCTTGCTCCGTTCAAACAACTGCTCCTTGGTCCAGGTATAAATTTTTTATGAGCATAATTAAGTGTTCTGAGATCCCCATTCTTCTTAATGTTAACCATGATTTGTTATGATACACACAGTCAAATGCCTTTGCATAGTCAATAAAACACAAATAGACATTCTTCTAGAATTCTCTGCTTTCCGCTAAGGTCCATCTGACATTCTCAATGATCTCCCTGGAGCCACAGCCTCTCCTAAACCCAGCTTGAACTTCTGGTAGTTTTCTCTCAATATACTGTTCTAGTTGCTTCTGGATGGTCTTCAACAATATTTTTCTTGCATCTGATATTAATGATGAGGTTGTTATTAAGTGCCGTCGAGTCATAGATGACTCACAGCGACCCTATGAATGAAAGGCCTGAGCACTGTTCATAGCGTTTCCTGAGGCAAGCCATTTTGGAAGTAGATGCCACTCCTGCTTCCAAACTTGTTTTAATTGGGAAGTTCCACCAAACGCTATATTGTTTGATAATTTCCACATTCTGTAGGATCACCTTTCTTGGGAATGGTGACAAATACAGACCTCTTCCAGTCGACTGGCAGAGTAGCTGTTCTCCAAATTTCCTAGCACATGCTGGTGAGCACGCCCAGGGTTGCCTCTGTTAGTTTAAACATGTCGAGCCTACCGATTTCTGCAGCTTTCTTTTTGCCAATCCCTTCAGTACAGCTTGAACTCCTTCCTTCATTCCCATTGGTTTTTGTTTATATGGCATTTCCTGGAAGCGTTCAGTCGCCAGAGACAGTATTAAAATGCGGAGTTCTGATCGGGAGGGCTGGGTGACTGGAATCTGCATTCCGCTCCCTCTCCACCCCGCCATCCATGTGATGCTGCTGGTCCCTGGACCATGGCTTAATGAAGAGGAGGTGGGCAGACTCTGAGGCCTCAGGCTGGAGAGAGGGCTCTGGACACATCCATTTCCTCTTCTCTCAACTGCAGGGGGCTGGGGAGGACTGGTAACCAAAGAAGACAGGTGTTGTGGCTGGTGTTGCCTGGACACCAAAGCCAGGCTAAGCACTGGGGGTGGTGCTTTCTTCACAATGTTTCTGGCACCTGACCTTTCCAACAGTATCTCTGGCAGCCACCATCACCCACAATATTTCTGGTGGTTAGCCTTCTCCCATCATGCCTCTGGACGGACCTTTTTTCATCATGACTCTAGGGGCTGACTTTCTCCCACAATGCCTCTGGTGGCTACCTTTACCCATAATGCCTCTTGTGACCTACCTTTCCCTATAATGCCTTTACTGGCTACCTTTCTCCCACAATGCCTCTGATGAATGACCTTCTTCCACCACTCCTCTGATAAATGACCTCCTCCTGCCTTGCTCCTAGGAGCCCACCTGCCCCCAGAATGCCTCTGGTGACTGACCTTGCCTCACCAGCGCTATCGACCCAGATATTTCCATCCCTACAATCCTTCATCATGCCCTATACAGATTTATTTTATGACAAATCAAAAAGTCTGTGGGTTGTTGCTCTCATGTGTCATCCTTGAGGCCACGGCTCTGTAAACAGTGACAGGCATGAACGGCCTCAGCAAATGCACCTGTCCCTGTGGGGGCCTGCCCTATTCGTCTGTGTGCAGACTCTTCAGGTAGATGGCCATCTCACATGGGGACCTTATGCCTTCTGTCTGGAGGGGTGATTTCCAGCTCCCTTATTTTACGCTAATGTGAGAATTGTTAGCTGCCACTGAGTCAGCCCTGCCTTGGGATGACGCTGCAGAACGGAAGGGCTCAGAGCAGAGACGAGACGGCATCACGGGGTGTGCCAACTGCGGGGATCTGCAGGATTTTCACTGGCTGATCTTTGGAGACAGATTCTCAGGCCTTTTTAGATTCTCAGGCCTTCTTTCCCGGTCCTTCTCGTTCTGGAAGCTGCACAGACACCGAGCTGGCATCCCAGCCGCAGAACGAGGAGCCAGACCATTGGCGGGTGGTGGCTGAGCATGGGGTGCAGTGGCCAGGACCACCTGGATCATCACACAGAGAGTGACCACCCTATCACCGAGTCACTGCCCCCTCAGAATCAAAAGAGCCGGCCCTGACTGAGGTCCTGCCTTCTCATTCCTGTGTTGTTGTTGTGAGGTGCCGTCGAGTTGAATAGCAAGCCAGTGAGGAACAGATCTGGCCCTGCCCTGTCCTGTAGTCACTGTGTCAAATCTGTTCAAATTGGTTGAATGTCTTTCTCTCCTTCGCCGACCATCCGCCTTTCCAAGCGTGGTGTCCCTTTCCAAGGAATAACTTCTCCTAGCAACATGCCCCAGGTATGTGAGCTGAAGCTTCTTCATCTTTGTTTCTAAGGAGCCCTCTGGCTGCACACTCTCCGGGATGTATCTCCTTGCTCTTTTGGTAGACCATGGAGCACTCAGTACTCTTCTCCAGCACCACAGTTTAGAAGCACTAATAAAAAAAGACCATGAAGTGAGTTTATAACACCCATTTTTCAGATGAGGAAAACTGAGTCTCAGGTTAAGTGATAGCCCCATGCCTCCTTGCTCAGAGCTGGAACTGAAACCCAAATGGCCTTCTGAGGATCCAGCTCTCCACTCCTCCTGTGTCTGCCCCACGCTGCCCATCCTGACCTGAGGGGATGGCAGAGGTCACATGCTAATGCGGCCAGTGCTGGCCCTTCAGGCTGGGCATGACTTTGTGTTCTGAATGGTCACTGGCCTCCACCTCGGCATCCACCGTAGGTCCATTTGCTAAAAGATGGACACAGCTGAGGGGGTTCATCAGATGAGAGAGGAGCACATTGACGGCGGACAGACAGTGGAATAGTGCTGAGGTGAGCTGTCACATCGATTCCAAATCAAGCTCCCTGACAGGACAGAGCAGAGCTGTGTGTGAGCGTCCCAAGGCTCTAACGGCAGCGGATCGCCTGGCATCTTCTCCATTTTTATTAAGAGCTTCTAAACGGTGTATCGCTCAACCATCAACCACAAAGACTAGTGAAGCCCCACAGCCTGGCTGAACACAGCAAGTGAAGCCTGGCTGTTCCAGTATGACACATCCGGTGCACGCTCATGTAGGTGAAATAAGCCAGTCAGTGGAATCTAAAGATGACTTGGGATAGGAAGGGGGCCCTGGTGGTCTAACGGGTGAGGAGGTGCGCTACCAAGTCAAAGGCAGGCAGTTCAAATTCACCAGCTGCTCCTGGGAAAAGAAGGGCAGTCCCCTCTGTCACCTGTTGTTGTTGTTGTTGTTGTTATGTGCCGTCAAGTCGCCTGCGACTCATAGCGACCCTATGTACAATAGCTCTAAACTCTGCTCTGTCCTGTGCCAATCGCACTGTCTCTGACACTCCCATCCCAATTATCCCAGTCACTGAATCAATCC
>NW_006399879.1:1175914-1179249 GCF_000299155.1 Elephantulus edwardii | reverse complement strand
ACTTTGGAGAGGTCCCTAACGGCAGACTTTCCCATGGCAATGCGCCTTTTAATTTCCTGGCTGCTGGTGCCAAGACTGTTGACTATGGAGCCAAGCAAACTAAAGCTCTGTCACCTACAGCTTCTGAAAACCTGCTGAAGGATCAGCTGAGTCAGTTCTGATTCCGACAGCCGTGAGGGAGGGGTGGCCTGGGATGGGAAGGAGCCCTGGTGTTGCAGTGAGTTAAGCTTGGGCTGATAACTGAAAGGTTGGTAGTTGGAATCTCCCAGCTGCTCCATTCTGTAGCAATTGCAGCTTGGAGACCCCAAGGGGCAACTGCGCCGCCCTCTAAAGTTAGTGCTAACACTTCTGCTCTGGCCAGTACGATTCCTAGGGCCCCTTTCCTATTAGTCTTCCATTTGTTTTTAGGTTTCTTTTTTTGTGAGGTATCGTTTTAATGGAAGTGGATTTAGCGGGCCAAGGGGGAGGTTTTTCTTTATAGTGCACTGAATGTGTGAGAGACGTTTGGAAGAAGATTCCAGAAGGTTGCAGGAGGTGATGAACTCGTTCACGCCACTGAATTGTTCAGATGGTTGAATTGCTCGGTTTTATTGTGTATATTTCCACCGCAATTAAAAAACAAAACAAAAACAAAAAAGCTACTGCACCCTGAGAGGTGCCCTTGGCAGCCCCGCCTCCCCAAAGAAAGAGGGCGTCTCTGCCCCTCGGGGTGTGGGGGTGTGGGCCGAGCTGGTAGCAATTTTCCCAGAATGTGTAAATTAGTCAATCTCCGAGTCTGTAAACGGCCTTTGAAGCCACCTTAATGAAGCAGTCCATTAGCGTTAATGACGGCTGCCCGGCAGAGGGCCCAGGCGCTTTTGATGTCTCCAGGCCAAGGGGCTGGAAGCTCAACTTATCTAAATACCCCGGCAGGCTTTTAAAAATTTAAAAAAAAAAAAGAAGGCAGCCAAGGCCTGCCTTAGAGAAGTTGAAAATTTTTTAATAATAATAATAAAAAAAGTTAGCCCTGGCTTGACTGATGTTGGGACTTCAAAGGAAGGGCAGGCTAAATTGTCATGGACTGCTTAATTCAAAAGTGCCGGGGCGGCCAGTGGTGGCCGTGCACAGTTGGCAACAGGAGCGGGCGATCAAAGGCTGGCTATTGTAATAGTTTTGTTCCATGAAGAATTGCTCATTGTCAGGCGTTTTGAAGCCTCTGGGGCGCTCCCTCTCCCTGGCTCCAGTGGCGTCCCAGGATTCTCTGGCTCAGGATCCGTGGACATAAATACTTGTAATTACAACCGTCGGAGAATTCGTTTCAGTTTGCAGAGGCCAGAGCTGCCCTAGCACCCGCTCAGCCCCTGGGAAGGTGCTGGAGGTGGTGCTTTCGTTTGAGGAGATCCTAGAAGGTGCCCTCAGGGGAGGGTGCAGAGGACTCCTGCTTGCTCTTTCTTGGACTGTTTTTAGATTTATTAATTTTTTTTACATGAATTTGTTGCCTGCTCAAGCTTTCATGGGTGGACAAGAAAAAGTGGTGTCAGGCTCAGCTTGGGGGCCCTGGCTCCCCTGTCACTGGTGTCTTAATGTGGGCAGGTCACCTAGAGACCCCAGCTTCCCTTTGCTAAACTTGTTGCAGCCAAGTAATTAACCCATGTGTGAGATCAGAAAGGGCTCCTAGGATATTCTCTCTGTCTCTGTCTTTCTCTCTCTCTTTCTGTTTCTGTCTGTCTCTCTTTCTTTCTCTCTCTCTCTCTCTCTCTTTCTGTCTATGTCTCTCTCTTTCTTTCTCTCTTTTTTCTGTCTGTCTCTCTCATTTTCTGTCTGTCTGTCTCTCTTTCTGTTTCTCTCTATCTGTCTCTCTTTTTCTCTAAGTCATTACACAAAATCTGCTTAATTGCAGGCTGGAGAAGGGCATCATGCTTGGAAACTGTCATGGTGCTATCGAGCTGGCTGGGACTGCGGCCCTGTGAACCTTGCCCGGTCCCGTCCCACCGTCATGACCTCTGACACGCTGGGGGCCTGCTGCTGTAGTCACTGTGCCAACCGTCTCGTGGAGGGTCATCCTTTCCTTCGCTGGCCTTTCCCCGCATGATGTCTTCGCTTCCATGCTAAGACAGACTAAGAAGCGGGTCTGGTCCTGCACTTCTGAGATACCAGGCCTCCAAAAACCGTGCTTGTAATGAAGAAACATTGCTGGGCCAGTAGAGGGTCCTCGCAAGCCAGAAAGGCCCTCCAGGGGATGGGCTGACACGGTGACTGCAGCACTGGGGGTGAGCATATCAGAGACGGTGATGACAGGCAGGAGAGGGCGGGATTTCACCCTGCTTGCTGGACCTCGACCAAGAAGCAGTTGTCCAGACAGAACAAGGGAACACTGCCCAGTTTCAAACCAGGAAAGGTGTGAGTCAGGGTTGTCCCTTTTCTCCAGACCTAGTCAATCTGGATGCTGAGCAAAGCATTCGAGAGCCTGGACTCTATGAAGAATGCGGCATCAGGATGGAGGAAGACTCATTAAACAACCTGCGTTACGCAGATGGCACAGCCTTGCTTGCACATGACCCAGGCTTCCTTGCAGATGACACAGGCTTGCTTGCAGAAAGTGAAGGAGACTTGAAGCTTTTACTGAAGATCAAATGCTAGAGCTTTCAGTATGGATTAGATCTCAAAATCAAGAAACAAAAGTCCTCACCGTCGGACCAATAGGCAACGTCGTGATAAGAGAAAAGACAGATTGCTAATGAATTTTTTTTTCTTTGGATCCACAATCAACACCCGTAATAGCAGCAGCCAAGAAAGCAAAAGACTTGTTGCAACAGAGAAATCCGTCTGTCAAGAACGTCTCCAAAAGAAGAGGGACATCATTTTTTTTTACCAGTTCTAAAACATGCATGTTGTTGTGTACCATCGAGTCGGAGCTGACTCGTAGCTGACCCTCCAGCGAGTTTTCAGAAGCAGGGTCTCTATACAGCACAAGTGACTCAAGGGCACATAACAACAATAACATACTGTGACAGGTTTGGAAGCAGGAGTGGCATCCACTTCCTAAATAACATGCCTCCGGAAACCTCATGAACTTTGATAAATGCTGATAGTTGTAGAGGGGCTTCAAGCCTTTTGTTCATAGGGTCACTATGAGTCGTGCTTGACTTGAAGGCAATCAACAACAGCAATTACATGGGAGGAGATTGCCGATCCCTCCTCTGCAGAGCATCTGGTGGCCTCAAAATGCATGTCTTCAGGATTGCAGCACAGCTTCTTGCCACTGTTGTTGTTGTTGTTATGTGCCGTCGAGTCGCTTGCAACTCATAGCGACCCTATGTACAACAGCCCTAAACCCTGCTCTATCCTGTGCCAAT
>NW_006399879.1:1167887-1174458 GCF_000299155.1 Elephantulus edwardii | reverse complement strand
CTTCAAAGCAGCTTGAACTTCTGCCTCCATCACCATAGGATCTGGCTCAAATGCTATTTCATTAAATTCTTCTGTATCTTCCAATTCCTTTCGATACAATGACTCAATATATTCCTTCCATCTTCTTTTGATACCTCCTGGATCATTTAACATTCTGCCTAAAGCATCCTTGATTGTAGCAACTAGGTCACTAATAATGATTGGCAATTTCTGTCTTTTCTCCTTCTATCACAACATTGCCTTTTGGTCTATAAAAATACTTTAAAAATTTTTAGGTATGATTTTAATGAAAGTTTATATAAAGGCTGTTGTTGTTGTTACATGCCATTGAGTTTAGTATGTCTTACAGCAATCCTCTAAAGAAAAGATCTGAACCCTCTTCTATAACTATCTTCATTTCTCTAATGTTCATAGAGTTTCCAAAGGCCTGCTGTTTAAGAAGTGGATGCCAATCCTGTTTCCAAGCCTGTCTCAATCTGGGACCTCTCCCAAACCCAGTCCATCATGGGTAACCATTATGGCAGTAGACACACCAGTGGCCCAGCTTTCAGTATCACAGCAACCCCAAGTTTCCTCAGTACAGCAAACTGACAGACCAATGCTGTACCACTTAGAAGAATGTTCTTCCCTAACACAGTTAACACCAGGCCTGAGGGCCGCAGGTCCAACTGACTTTTAAATACAAAGGCCAGCCCACCAGGTCTTGATGGACTTAAACAAGAGGCATCAAGAGCACAGCTGTTTGTTAAAGAAATCAGAAACAGCCAATCAGCTTATACTTGATGGTTAACACAAAGGTTAGGTTTCCATTTATTCATTGTTGCACATTTCCCTCCCTCCCTTTCTCTTCCCCTCCCCAGTCCATTTTGCATACATATAATGTCTAATCATACGTTCTTTTCAGACAGTTCTCATCTGTTCCAATGCAGTGTTTTTTATCTGTCTACTCTTTTCTTATTCTCTTCTTATCCCCCATACCAATCCTTTTTTAGAACAACAGCATTATGCAATATTTGTCCATTTATGACTGAGATCTTTCACTCAGCATAATGTCTTCCATGCTCAATCATATTGTATAGTGTTTCACAAGTTCATTGTTTTTCAGTGCTGTGTAATATTTCATTGTGTAAATGTACCACAGATTTTCTATCCAGTAGTTTGTTGATGGGCACTTGGGTTACTTCCATCTCTTTGCTATTGTGAATATTGAAGCTATTAAACATAAATGTGTGTGCATCTGTTTGAGTCATGGCTCTGGCCAGGAAATAATTTTAAATAACAAGGTGTACCGGATCTGAAGCATGGTCTTTTTCACGGCTTCCTGTGCATTTGAAAGTTGGACAGAGGTTGAGACGGCGAGGTTGGCACGGGATAGAACGGCATTCAGGGCTCTTGTACATAGGGTCGCTATGAGTTGCAAGCAACTTGATGGCACATAACAAGAACAAGGAAGAATTGATGCTTTTGAATTGTGGTGTTGGCAAAGATTATTGAATGGCATAAACAAGGATATGAACTGGAATAAACAAATCTATCTCGAGTGCAATCAGAGTGCTCCTTAGAGCCGAGAATGGTGAAGCTTCATCTCACTTCTTCTGGGCATGTTCTCAGGTGGAACGAGTCCTTGGAGCAAGACACCACACCAGGAGAGATGGAGAGTCCGAGAACAGAGGAAGACTCCCGACGAGGTGGGCACCACAGTGACTGCCACAGTGGTCGTGGCCTTGACAGAGAAGGTGAGGATGGTGCCGGACAGTGCAGGGGGCAGATGTGCTTCTCATAGGGTTTCTACGAGTCGTAGTCAACTGAACAGCACCGAACAACATACGTGAGGTTGCTGGAATTGACGCCAACACTAAGACAAGCTTCAGTGGGTGCCTTGGTAGGAGCTCCTAAAGGGAAGGTTAATAATTTGAACCCACCAGCCGCTCCTCCAGAGGAAGATGGGTGGTCCCCTCCCATAAAGACTTCTAGCCCTGGGGGCCCTGCAGAAGCCAGCTGGGGTCAGAACCAGGTTTGGTGTTCTGGGGTTTAGAGATGCTTCAGATGGTGACGATTCTACTGAGGCAGGGCCGGGCCGACTGCAGAGGTGTGGGGCGGGGGTCTACACCACCTTCTCCTGCTGGGGGACCACAGAGGTGGAGGGGCTGTGCCCACGGCTGCCAAGGCTGGGTCAACTGCAGAGGCATGGGGCGGGGGTTTACACCACCTTCTGCTGGGATGGACCACAGAGGTGGAGGGGCTGTGCCCATGGCTCCCAAGGCTGGGCTGACTGCAGAGCTGGGGGTGGGGGGCTCTCCACGACCTCCTGATGCTGAACTGGGCCATCTGCAGAGGTCTAGTGGGGGACCCTGCACCATGGCTCCTGATGCTGGGCTGGGCCCCGCCCCACAACTCCAGAGCCTGGGCTGTGCTGACTGCAGAGGTGAGGGAGGGGGGCCCTGCACCCCTGTTCCTGCAGCTGGCCTGAGCCAACAACAGAGGTGTCGGGGAGTGCGGGAGCCTACACCATGGCTCCTGAGGTTGGGCTGGGCTGATTGTGTCATGGGGGACCGCACACCATGATTCCTGTTTTCACGAGGACACTATGGTGCCAGCCCCTCAGTCCATCTCTTCATCGGGGTTTTACCCTGAACTAGCACATGGCCTTGGCCTTTTCACTGATCTCTGTCTTGTCACATTTTCCCAAAGAAGCTACCGTCACGCGCCTTTATCTACTGGGACGTCTCTGTGCCTTCCCGGTGTTCTTGGTCACAGCGTTGCAGACAATGGCATCACACCGCCGGCCTGTCTTGCAAGGTGCCACTTGGAGGCTTTGAGATCCGAACTGTTTGTGCCTCCTGGGACCTCGGCTGTCACCGTTTCCGTCTAGTTGACTAGGACTAGTCATGACTGTACGAACAACAGATCTGAACCTTGCCCTATCCTGTACCGTTCAGACCTCTGTCCTGCCCAAGCCCATGTGGTCACCACTGTGTCAGTCCATCTTGTTGAGGGTCTTCCTCTCTGGCCGACCCTCTGCCTTTCCCAGCTTGATGTCTCTCTCCAAGAATTGATTCCTCCTTAAATAAACCCAAAGTAAGTGAGATGAAGTTTCACCATCCTCGCCTCTGAGCAACACGTCCTTAAAGCAGACTTTCTGGGTATTTTCACTGTCCATGGGATGTTCAAACTGTTAGCCAACACCGCAGTTCAAAGCCATCAATTCTTCTTTGGTCTTCGTTATTCATAGGCTTGCTTTCAGATGCGTAGGAAGCAAGGGGAGATACCGTCAGGGCCACCCAGGGTCAGCAGGCCAGAATCCAGGGACTCATTTCCTCAAGTTATCTATTGAGCTCTGACCAAGGAGAACCTTTGCTTCATTAACCCTCAAGTCCATCTGGCTGATGGTAACCTTGCATGTGACAGAGATGGGCTTCTAGTGGTTAGGTCTTCAGAGGGAGATTGCCAGGCCTTTCTCCTGAGGCCCTTCTGGACAGAGTCCCCACCCCACCCCGCTCGTGACTTTGTGCTGAGTAGCCAGGAGCTCTCAACCTTTGCCCCTGACTTGACAGGAGGTGGCAAGGAGGGAGTACTTCGTGACGTGGGCATTTTCTCCTGCTCCTGAGCTGGGGGCTTGTTTCCTGTCTTGGAGGCTGGTGCGACTGTGATTATTCTCCATGAGCACAGATCTGCTCAGCTGTTCAGAAACATCTCCGTGTAGCGAGGAAGGGGACAGTGAAGGGACAGTGTGTTCTCAGGTGTGCCTGCCCTGGTGAGAAGGGTGACTCGCCCCGGCCAACTCTCCTCTCGGGACCTCAGTCTTCTTTGTAAAATGGGAATAACAAGACCTCGTGGTGTTTTTCTGATGTGACAGGAGATTCATGCAAACCAAACAATTGAGGAGATCATGGCCTGGATCATGTGCACCTTAGTCTCTAGACTGACATCATTGCTCTTTAGCACTCTGAAGAGGAGGTCCCTGACAGCAGTCTTTTCTAAAGCGACTCGTCTTTTGATTTTCTGCCTGCTGGTGCCCAAGGTGTTGATTGTGGATCTGAGCAAGATAAAATTGTTAACAACCTCAAGCTTTTCTTCATCAATTATGATGCTGCGAATTGGCCCCGTGGTGAGGATTTTTGTTTCCTTGATAATGAGATGCAAGAAATGGCTAGAGTGACAGATAAATCTCCGTGTCAGTCCCTACACTTTTCTGGGATGAGCTGGAGGAGGTTGGGGCCCTGGATGACTGGGACCCTGAGGTGCAGGAACACACCAATTCCTTTACTGCTTTCAGGCTTAGCCACCAGGAAGCTGCCCCCTGAAGCTACAAGGCCTCATATCATTTACTCATCTTGAATTAATTAAGATGACTCGTATGGGGACGATTAGGGAAACCTGAGGCTGGGACATCTTGGGGATGAAATCGGCTTCTGCATCCCCCTGGCCTCCCTCCATGGCCCCCAACACTGGCAGGGCTCACTTCTTCCCCACAAAGCCTCTCAGACGTACTGTTACTGTGGTGGTTGTTGTTGTTGTTAGCTGCCATCACGTCAACTCCAGCAGGACTGAGGCAGCCTCCAGCACAGCCGTAGCAGCACAGCAATCCATGGACTGGCCTCTGGCTGTTTTCCAAACTGATCACCAGCCCTTTCTCCCTGCAGCCAGAGGGAGATTCTCACTCAGCGGGGCTGCAGGGCTGTCCAGTCCCACATCGTCCCCATGGTAGGCTGAGGGTCAGGCTACTGTGACCCGAAGGACTTTCACTGGCTGATTTTTGGAAGATCAGCAGGCCTTTCTCACTAGTGTCTTACTCTTGCAGCTCCATTAAAAACCACTGCGTATCGTGGCAACACAGAAACCCCTGACTGCGGATGAGAAGTGGACGAGCGTGAGGTGCGTGGGCCGAGAATCGAGCCTGAGCCTCTCATGTGGGGGTGAGGGATGCTGCCCGCTGAACCACGAAGGCCTTCATGCCTCTTAGCAGGCCCGGCTCGGTGATCTGGAGAGGTCTCCAGGCTGAGCAGCCTGGGAGGGACAGCATGGAGGTCAGTTTGATGAGCTTCTGTCTACAGGAACTCTTGTTTTTCCAGGTTAAAAATCCCACGTTGTAAAGTTAATTGTGACTCACACAGACCCTGTACGACAGAGCAGACCTTCCCCTGGATCCTAATGCTGTAAAGCTTTACAGAAGCGGAGTGTCCAAGCTTCTCCTGCAGAACCGCTGGGGGGCTCGAATCGCCGACCTCCTGATTAAACCTAAATGATTGACCCGATGCACCACCAAGGATGCTCCTTTTCTTCCTGACTTTTCTTTGGACTCAGCTTCTCCCACCGTTTCTCCATCCACCAAGGTGTGTGTGTGTGTGTGTGTGTGTGTGTGTGTGTACACATGTGTACTTTCCATGGCCACGGAATTCTCATGTCCAAAATGTTCAAGCAAACCCTTGAGGGTGGCACAACTCTAAAGCCAGAATCCTAACAAGTTCCATCCCACCATCCGAGGGTGTCATCCAAACCCCGAAGGGCCGTGCAAGGCCCTCAGTGACGCCCATGGGCCTGGCAACCCCGGGCAGGTCAGCCCATCAGCCCCAGGCCTGCCTGCTTACCATAAACATGCCCAAGTATGCACCACCCAGCTGAGCAATTATGAATAATTAAATCAATTAGAGACAGTCTAGCACCAGGGATTACGGCTGCTCGGTGGCCTCTGTCACACTTTAACAGTAAATGCAGGAACCCCGGGGAAGACTGGCGGGGAGACAGGGACAAAAGCCGTCCAAATGCCGGGCCCTGTTGCCTGGTGACCCTCCTCCCCGGGACGGGCAGCCGGCCCAGGGAAAACAATGGTAATGAAATGCCAATAAAATATTTGGGGGGCAACTCTGAAAGCTTCTAAACGAGTTAATTAAAAACGGATAAAACACGAGTCTCTGTGAGTTTGTTAGGGGGAAATTTCAGCCTTGAAACTTTGACTGAAGGAATAAGTTTCCAGGGATGAAGTGGGACTCTTTTTCAAGGGGTAATGCTGAGCGGAGGTCTGGTGGCCCAGTGGGTAGGGAGACGCGCTGCCGACCCAAAGAGGGGCAGTTTGAACCCACCGGCTTCTCTGAGGGAGGAAGATAGACACTGTCCTGCCACGTGATTTAAGGCCTCTGAGAACCTGCGGGAGGACCAACTATGAGTTGATCTAACCTGAGGGCACGTAACAGTGAGGCCATGGTCTGCTTTCTTCTAGAAACAGCCTCTCTGTGCAGCTTCTTCATGCCTCTGAGGTGAGTTCAAGAGCTCTTGGAAAACACCCACAGCTGCTCAGAAAGCCCACCCAGAGTGACTGACTCTGAGCTGTGCCCTGAGCGAGTCGAGTCAAAGCTAGGATCCGATGTGGGCTGTGCGGTGATCAGGTCACCCCAGGAATGATCTTCGATTTGAGATGTCTACAGAGCAGAAGTTCAAGCATTTACAGTTGCCAGGAGTTCAAGCTGGATCTAGATGAGGCCGTGACACCAGGGATATCATTGCTGATGTCACATGGATCCTGGCTGAAAGTAGAAAATATCAGAAGAATGTCTGTCTGTGCTTTATTGACTAC
>NW_006399879.1:1113280-1165637 GCF_000299155.1 Elephantulus edwardii | reverse complement strand
TATGCTTCAGAGAGCTGGATAATTACTAGGGATGATAGAAGGAGAGTTGATGCCTTTGAGCTTTGGTGCTGGGTGCTGAAGAAGAGTATTGAATATTTCATAGAATAGACTGCAAGGAGAACAAACAAGTTCATCCTAAAGAGGGTGAAGCCAGGCTGCTCCTTGGAGGCAAGGATTCTGAAGCCTTATCTGACATACTTTGGACATGTTGCGAGGAGGGACCAGTCCTTGGAGAGGAACGTCATGCTTGGGAGGGTGGAGGGACATCGCAGGAGAGGAAGACCCTCGATGAGGTGGATTGGTTCCATCAGTGGGGTAATGTAACAGACATGTCAGAGGCACTGAGATTGACAAGGAATAGAGCAGGGTTTAGGGCTGTTGTAGAGGGTCACTGTGAATCACAGGCGACTTGACGGCACATAACAACAACATGCATCTGGGAGCTAGACAATGAATAAAATCCACAGAAGAATTGTTGTCTTTGAGCTATGATGATGGAGAAGAGTGCTGAACATTCCATGGGCTGCCAAAAGAACAATCAGATACGTCTTAGAGAAGGTGCAACCAGAGTGCTCCTTGAAGGCAAAGACGATAAAGCTTCGTCTCACATCCTCGGAGCATGTTGCTAGGAGATGAAGAGGGAAGCGTGCTTAGAAAGGTAGAGGGTGAGAGAAAGAGAAGACCCTCAACCAAGTGGACTGACATAGTGACTGCCACAAAGATGTCCGAGGTGGTGAGGATGGCACAGGATAGGACAGGGCTCAGATCTGTCGCTCACAGAGTTGCTATGGGTCATACTCAACTTGACGGCACCTAATAACAACAGAGCGAGATCTTCACTCCACTGGCACTCGCTTCCCCAACTGACAGCTGTTGTGTTTCCGCCTCACAGCCACATTCCCTCCGGTTTCTGAAGCTGTAACTCTTCATGGAAATGCCCATCTTTGTCCTGCGGTGTTGCTAGGTGATTCAAACCACAGACCTTTTAGTTATGAAATACAACATCAGGGCCCCTTGGCACTTGCTTAGGACAGACCAACTGAATTGCTAGAACAGGGAGACGTGTTTGGGAAAGTGGACAATTGACAAAAACAAAACTTCCCCTGAGGTGTGTGGACGACAGTCACAGCAACAGATTGAATCAGCAGATCAGAGATCTCAGGGACAACACAGGACTGAGGGAACTTCCTCGTCATACAACTTCATCAGACATCTCTGTCAGACGGAGCCAACTTGATGGCTGCCAGCAACAAACCCTACAGGTTCCTGATGATGCATTAGTTAAATGTTTGACTGCTAGCCCAAAGGTTGGTAGTTTGAACCCACCAGCCACTCCACAGGAGAGAGATGTAGTCGTCCACGTCTATAGAGATTCACAGCTTTGAAAACCCCACCTGGTCCTATAGGGTCATCTTGAGTTGGAATCAACTCTGCTAAGGGGAGGCTCAGAGAGGTTGAGAAGCTTGTTCCAAAGTACTCACAAGTGGCAATCAGGACCTGATCCCATAACTCCCGGGGTCCCTCGAAGGCCTGCACACTGTCCACTGCCTTCTTGATTTAGCATGGCTTGTGTTGCACTGAAGGGCATGGATGTGAAGCTGGCCCCAGTCCTGGACTTCCACATAGGGTGTTCCTCTGTGGTCTCATGGGACTGCTGAGAAGACAAGCACCGTGTCCCTGAGCTAACTTGATTTTCCTCAAGTACCAGAGACCTGGAGACCTGAATCCCCCAGATCTTGATCTTCTTGGGGATGGGACACACCATTATTAATACAAGTCAGTAGCTCCCACAATATCTCCAGCTCGATGGCGCACTGGGAGCACCTCAGTTCTTTTAAGGGTCTTTAGAGGACACTTGATGATCACAGATTTTTCTAGCACCTTGGCTTCAACTCCTTCCCCCATGTCCAGCTGGCATCTCCACGTCCACACGTCATTTTGTCCCATTCACCAGACAGGTGTCACCACTGGTGTCCTCTATTCATTGGGTGTCAAGCGAGGTGTGGTCTATGGTGGTCTGCAGAGGCAGCGGATGGTCCCGGGCTCCCTCTCTGGGTTACCCTGTTAGAGGGGCGCTCTGGCCTCTTCAGCAGGAGACTCCATGTCTGCAAAGTGGAATGGCTACATTTTTCCATTCTAGAACAGCCTGTGGGTTTTGTCCAGGGAATGGGTCTGTCCATCAGCAGTGAAGCTCTTGTCTGGAATCCTGGCCTCTCTCCTTTCTAATGGCCAGGTCTCTGTTGTGAGGTCAAGGTCAATAGAACCAAGCCAGGCATCAGTATAACCAACTCCAGCTCATGGACATCTATTATAGGCATATGTGTTCCCTTCTAAAATATGCGTTATAAATCCAACCTCCTATTATAATTCTAGGGATCCTTTTGGCCTAGTGGGTAAGGAGCTTTGTTTTCAACACAAAGGCAGGTGGTTTGAATCTGGCATCGGCTCAGAGAGAGAACGATGGGCAGTCTCCTCCCATCTGATTTACAATAAAACCCAATGGAGGGGCAGCTATGAGTTGGTTCTGACTTGATGGCACATAACAACAACAGCAATAACATTGTAATTATAATCCCATTGAGAATAGATTTTCTCTGATATGTTAATTAAATAATTTAAAAAAAAATTATTGTGGTTTGTTGTTGTAATGTGCTGTTGGACTATGACTGATAGAGACACTATGCACAATAGCTCTGAACCATGCTCTATCCAGAGCCAACATCACTGTCTTGGACACACTCACCCTCATTACCCCAATTACTATGTCAATCGTCTTATCTGGGGTCTTCCTCACCTGTGCTGTCCCTCCACCTTTCCAAGCATGATAATCTTCTCCAAGGACTGGTCCCTCCTGGCTCGATACCTAAAGTATGTGAGACAGAGTCTCAAATTCCTTGCCTCCAAGGAGCAGCTTGATTTCACCGTCTCCAAGACAGACCTGTTTGTTCTCTTGGCAGTCTATGTTGTGTCCAAGACTCTTCTGCAGCACCACAACTCAAAGGCATCAATTCTTCTTCTGTCCTCATTGGTCATTGTCCAGCTCTCTGACACATAATAGGTCATTGTAAAGACCGTGGCCAGGATCAGGTGCTTCTTAGTTTCTAGACTGACATTTTTTCTCTTTAGTACTCTGGAGAGATACTTGACAGCAAATTTTCCTAATACAATTTATCTTTTTATTTTCTGATTTCTGGTGCCAAGAGTGCTGATTGGGGTACCAAGCAAGTGGAAATTGTTAACAATTTCAATCTCTTCTCCCTCTATCATGGTGTTGCCACCTGGCTCAGTGGTGAGGATATTAATTTTTTTTATGTTGAGCTTCAATCCATATTGCAGACTACAGTCCTTGACCTTCTGCAGCAAACACTTCAGGTTCTCCTCAGTTTCAACAAGTAAGGTTCTGTCATCTGCACAACACAGGTTGTTGTTCATGAGTCTTCCTCCAATCCTGATAGCACACTCCTCCTCATAAAGTCCAGCCTCTCGAATGATCTGTTCTGCATACAGACTGAAGAGGTACGGAGACAGGACGCATCCCTGACACACTCCTTTTCTGATTTTGAATCATGCAAGTGTTTCCTTGCTCTTTTCTGAGGACTGCTTCCTGGTCCAAGCACAGGTTTTGCATGGGTACAATCAAGTTTCTAGACTTTTCTTTCTTCTCAAGGTTAACCACAATTTGCTATGATCCACACAGTCAAATGCCATTGTATAGTCAATGAAACACAGCTAGACATTTCTCTCATACCCTCTGCTTTCAGCCAAGGTCCATCTGACATTAGTGATGATGTCCTCAGTACCATAACCTCTTCTAAACATAGCTTGTGTTTCTGGTACTCCTCTGTCTATGTACTGTTCCAGTCGTTTTTGGATGATCTTCAGCAGAATTTTGCTTGTGTGTTATATTAATGGTTGTCGTTATCATTATGTGTCATCGAGTCATCTGTGACTCAAAGCGACCCCATGTACCACAGCCCTAAACCCTGCTCTATACTGTGCCAATCTTATTGTCTCTGACACATTTACTTCCATTACCCCAGTCACTGAATCAATCCATCTCATCGAGGGTCTTCCTCTCCTGCGCTGTCCCTCCACCCTCCCATGCATGTCGTCTTTGTCCAAGGACTGGTAACATTTGACAATTCCCACACTCTGTCGAGTCACCTTCTTTTGGAATTTGAATAAATATGAATCTCTTCAAGTCATCATGCTTTGAGTGAAGGTTTACCAAACACATCTGTTCAGCAGATCACGCAAGCTTTGTTCTGCTAGATTGCTTGCAATGTAACAGCATTTAATCCAGTCCCTTCCTATGTTTCCCATTTCCCTCCCTCCTCCTTTCCTAACTCTTCCTGTTTCTATAATGTCCTTTAATGCTGTCCATTGGCACTGCAAGGATTTCTATGTCCTCCTATGGAGTGCATGCATCCCCTGTGTTCTTGTTCTCCTTATAAAGCAAAAACAAACTCACTACCATCAGGTTGATTCCAGTTTATTAACTTTGTCAAGTTTACAAGGTTGTACATTTATATGGGAGGAAATGTCTTATCTTGTTCCTTTCGAGTGATTTGTGGATTTGAACCACTGATCATTCCTTTAGGAGTCCAACCCATAACATGCTGCGTCAGTAGGGCTCTTTCTGTTCACCTTATAGACCTGTCTGTCCATTGGTGGGTTGAAAACTAAGCCACAGGGGTGAGTTCAGTGATGAGGCTGTGTTAGCGCAGGAAGTGTCTTAATCACCTCTGAGACCGGAAAGACATTGATAGAGCAAAGGAGAAAGCACAGCAGATCAAGGCCATTGCATGGAGATCACCGAGCAGCCAGGGACAGAGCTGGACAGACAAGGACCTTCCCCCAGAACCAAAAAGCCATCGTCCCCTGCAACCAACACTCTGATCTCTGTTGTCCAGGCTCCTAAACTGTGAGGAAATTGATTTCCTTTCACTGAAGCCACTCACGTGTGCTTAGCAGCCACTGATTTAACAATTAATCTGTAACACAATGAAATGCTGCTGGGCCCTGGTCATTCTCACAGCTGCTGGGCCCTGGTCATCCTCACAGCTGTTGGCATGTTTAAACCAGTACAACAGTGTCCATCCGTATCATGGAGCGCCCCCCCCCCCCGGGATCTGCTGACCTTCCAGCAACTTTGATTGCAGAAAACGAAGAAGACTTGAAGCACATGGTGATGGAAGTGAAAGCCTTTGGTGTGGATTATACTTCAGCATAAAGACAACAGAGCCTTCAGAACTGTCCGCGTAGGCAGCATCATGACAGATGGTGGAAAGATTGACGTTGCCAAGGATTTTCATTTTGCAAGTAAATGTTGATCTTCAACCAACACTCTTGGATGCAAAAATCCTCTTTAAAAAGGGAAGATGTCACTTTAAAGATTAACGTGTATCTGATTTGAAATATAATATTTTCAGTTGCTTTCTATGTAGGTGAACATTGGACAATGAAGGAAGATGATTGAAAAAAGAATTGGTGCCTTTGAGATGTGATTGTTGTTTGTTGTTGTGTACCATAGAGTCAGTACCGACCCGAAGCCGGATTTGCAGAGGGTTTTCAGAGGCAGTTAATCGCAGGAGAGGAGACTGGCCGTCCTCCTCGCATGGATCATCTGGTGACCTTGAACCATGTGCCTTTGGGATTGCAGTGCAGCTTCTTGCCACTAGGCCACCAGAGCTTGTGTCAGTGAAAAGAATACGTCATGGACTGTCGAAAGAACAAACAAATCTGTTTTGGAAAAAGTACAGCCAGGCTGCTCCTTAAAGGTCAGAATCATCTCACATACTTGGCCATGTTGTCAAGAGTGGTCAGTCCCTGGAGAATAACATGATGGTTGAAAAAGTAAAGTGAAAGAAAGGAAGACCCATGACAAGAAGGGTCAACACAGTGACGGCCACACTGAGCTTGAACACAGCGGAGATTTTGGGGATGGCACAAGGTCAGTCAGAAAGGCATTCCTCTTGTGGCCCAGTGGGAAGGCGCTGTGCTATCAAAAGGAAAAGAACAAGGTTCGAATCCACCAGTTGCTCAGTGGGAGGAAAATGGGAAATTTCCTCCTGTGCAATGTACTGCCTCTGAAAACCTGCTGGAGGGTCAGCGGCGACTCGGTTCTGACTCAGTGAGACATAAGAACAACAGCAACAACAATCGAATGGATTGAGAAATTGTGGTACATTTGCATGATGGAATACTATGCAGCACTCAGGAGCAACGATTTCAAAAATCACTACGTAACTTGGGAGAGACTGGAGAGCGTTATGCTGAGTGAGCTAATTCAGTCTTACAAGAACAAATACTACACAAGGCCATTACTGTAAAAATAAAAAGTTAACAAGTAAAATGTGTTTGGGGGCCCAAGGGAGGAAGGAGTGGGAGGAGAAGGGGTGAGAATAGGCTGAGGGAAATCACAGGGTCACACGGTTTGGTGGGTGGAGGGAGAGGGTGAAGGAAATGGGACGGATCTGTAGGGGATCCAAAAAGACGAGGTAAGGGTGGGTATTCAATGGTGATTCACTTTATAAAATACCATGAATGAGAACGATTGTATGAAACACAATGTGAATCAAGAACACAATGTATACAAATTTTGTATGCAAATCAATATACAACATACTAAACAACAGAACATTAAATAACAATGGCATGGCATTAGTTTGAACAATAAAGTGCACCTGATCTGAGCCATGGTCTTCTTAATTGTTTGCTATGCATCTGAAAGTTGAACAATGATTAAGGGTGACAGAAGAATTGATGCCTTTAGGTTGTGGTGCTGGAGAATAGCACTAAGTGTCCGTTTCATAGACTGCCGAGGGGACAAGCATGTCTGTCTTGGAGAAAGCGAGACCAGGGTGCTTTTTGGAGGCAAGGATGGTGAAACTGCATCTCATATGCTTTGGGCGTGTTGTGAGGAGGAGGAGAGTCCTTGGAAAGGTGAATGGTCAGCATTAAGAGGGGAAGACCCTCAACTAGATGGACTGACATGGTGATTGTAACCGATGAGCTCAAGTGTGTCAGAGGTGACGAGGATGGCACAGGATAAGACAGAGTTCAGATCTCTTGTTCCTAGGGTTGCTATGGATCCAAGTGATTCAAGGCACATAACATTTTACCATGAGGAGACTAAAAATAAAGTATTTTCTATCTTCAGTGTCATCTAAGAGCAACTTCATGCCCCCGTATCTACCACCTGGCTTGGACTATTCCATTCTACTCTGTTCCCGGCTGTGATGGCCAGGCCAGGTCTTCTCACCTCCTAACTTGTGGTCGGGAAGCAGGTGGGAGCTGCCTGTGTGCTGGTGGGCACATCTGGTCACCATCCCGAGCCTCCCCCTTCCCGTGATGAAACGAGGGGATCCTGCCGTCTCCCTGGCTGCCTCAGCACGTGGGTGGAGTAAACGAGCTGATGGGTGAAAAATAGTCTCTAAGCCGGAAAGGCATGTGCATCAGAGAAGTGACGATTTTATTGAGGAGACTGTGGGGTCAGAGAATTTAATCCAGCACATCGTTATTTAGTTCACCTAACGTAACAGCAAGAGAAGCTCTGGTGCAAGCAGTTCTTAGGAAGTTGCACTGCTGACCCGAAGGTGTTGCTTCTTCAGCCGTTCAAATCCACCAGCAGCTCCATGGGAGAAAGGTGGGCAGCGTCCTTCTTTATGATTTACAGCCTCAGCAATTCACTGGAGGCTCAGCTATGAGCCATTTCCAACTTAATGTCAACAAGTTGTTGTTTTTATGTGCCATCAAGTCGCCTGTGACCCATTGTTGTTGTTAAGTGCTGTAGAGTCATAGACAACTCATAGCAACCCTGTGAACAAAAGACCTGAGCACTGTTCATAGAGTTTCTGCAGGCAAGTCGTTTAGGAAGTGGATGCCGCTCCTATTTGCAAGCTTGTTTTAATCGGGAACCTCCACCAAACACGGTCCACCATGGATAAACATTAACACATCTGGTACATCAGTGTCACAGTGTTTAATATCACAGCAACCACAAGTTACCTCTGTACAGCAGTGCACAGACCAGTGCTGTTCCACTTAGAAGAATGTTTGACAAAAAGTAGTTTAAACCAGGCCTGAGGGCTGCAGATTAAAATCACCCACCTTGGGCTTGGTAGCATCACTTTCTGTCCATTAGGCCAATGTAGCTCTCTCATTGTTGTTGCTGTTGTTGTTAAGTGCCGTCGAGTTTAGACGACTCATAATGACCCTATGAATGAAAGACCTGAGCCCAATGGGTTTTTAAAGAGGAGGCCTTATCATACCTCCTCACTTCCTTTAGTGAATCAACATTGCACCCTACTGCTCACCAAATCCCAGTTCTGTAGACCAGCTCCTGTAGATGACTTTCAAACTAGTCTCCAGTGCCATGCTACCTACCAAAAATGGTTTTTCTAAAGGAGATCTTATCATATCTCCTCTCTTCCCTTAACAAATCAACATTCCACCCTTCTGCTCACCAAATCCCGGCCAACAGCTTCTGTAGACCCATGTTGTTGTTGTTATGTACCATCGAGTCGCTTGCAACTCATAGCGACCCTATGTACAGCAGCCCTAAACCCTGCTCTGTCCTGTGCCAATCGCACTGCCTCTGACTCACCCATCTCAATTACCCCAGTCACTGAATCAATCCACCTCATGGAGGGTCTTCCCCTCTTGTGCTGTCCCTCCACTCTCCCAAGCATGATGTCTCTCTCCAAGGACCTGTCTCTCTTTACAACATGTCTAAAGTATGTCAGACAAAGCCCCAGAATCTTTGACTCCAAGGAGTAGTCTGGTTTAACCCTCTCCAGGATGAATCTGTTTGTTTTCTTGGCAGTCATGGTACATTCAATTCTCTTCTCCAGCACCACAGCTCAAAGGCATCAATTCTCCTTCTGTCCTCCCTAGTCATTGCCCAGCTCTCTGCTGCATAACAAGTAATTGCAAAGACCATGTCCTATATCAGGCACACCTTAGTCTCCAGAGAGACACCGTTGCTCTTGAGCACTTTAGAGAGGTCCCTAACAGCAGACATGCCCATCGCAATACATTTTTTTATTTCCTGGCTTCTCGTGCCAAGAGTGTTGACATGGAGCCGATCAAAGTAAAGCTTTGAACAATCTCAATCTCTTCACCATCCATCCCAATGCTGCCAATTGGTCCAGTGATGAGAATCTTTGTCTTCTTGACATTGAACCTCAGTCCATACTGAAGGCTGCAGTCCTTGACCCTCTGCAGCAAGTGCATGAGGTCCTCCTCAGTTTCAGCAAGCAGGGTTGTGTCATCTGCATAACGCAGATTGTTAATAGATCTTCCACCTCCTGACGCCACACTTCTCCTCATAGAGCCCAGCCTCTCAGATAATCTGCTCTGCATACAGGTTGAAAAGTTATGGAGATAGGACACATCTCTGGCTTACGCCCTTCCCAATTTTGAACCATAGCAAGGCTATATACAGCAGCTTTGAATCCTGCCCTGTCCAGTGCCACTGACTCCAATATACCTACCCTCATTCCCCACTTACTGTATATCGATCTATCTCAGCCAGAGTCTTTCTCTCCTGCCTGGTCCCTCCACCCTTCCAAGCATGGTGTCCTTCTCCAAGAACCAGTCCCTCCCAGCCATGTGTCCAAAGTGGTCAATGAGTAGTGTTTTATTAAACACAGCAGCAGGAGTCCACTAGTGTGGTAGGTGAAGTACTGGGCTGCTAAGTGAAAGATGGGTGATTCAAACCCCCAGCCACTCCATGAGAGGAAGATGTGGTGTTGCCCCTGTAACGGTGCTTTGGAAAGCCTTTGGGTCAGCTGTACTCTGTCCTACAGGGCCACTATGACTTGGGATTGAATCTAGGGCAGTGGGCTTTAACATGACAGCCAACATATGCAAAAATCTCTATTCTTCCAAAAAGGAGGAGTTTCAGACTATGTTCCTCAGAGCTGGAGGGGCCTGGAGACACCCCTTGGGGAAACATTGTGGGTAGGAACCCCACAAATGCTAGATTTTGGGTCCTACCAACCAGCTTCACTGTCTCAGTTCTTCTTTTTCCTACTTTACCATGGTGCAATTTCAGGACAAGAAGGTTGTAATCTGTACCAGAGTTCTGAAAGCCACAGCATGCCACCACACATGCTTCTCTCAGTTTTTTTTTGGGGGGGGGAGGGAACAAGATAGACCTCAGGCAGGACCGTCTGGGGGAAGTCAGCAGACGACAAAGCAAGCTGTAGTTGGAGGGAAGGCGATATTCCACATGAGAGAAGTTCACACAGCACGACCAAGGCAAAGATGAACATGAGGAGGAGTCCACGAGTGAAAGGCGCCCAGGCAGATCCACACAGGCCTGGCTGAATGGTAATAACAACAGCCAGCAACAACCACAGGTAAGCCGAACAGAAGAGGTAGGTGAACGGAAGTACACTCCTGTGCATGGACCATCTTGTTTTCTATAGAGACAGAGGATATTTCTACACATGTGTTTGTGTGTATGGAAAATACAGCTAAAACTGATTCCGAGTAAATGGGAGTAAAGTTCTGAAAATTTCTTCATCATAATTGAACATCTTGAGGGATTGTGTGAGCCTCTAGGCTTGAGAATTTAGGTCTCCAGCCCCTAGAACAGAACCAGGGTCTTTAAAGCTTCTATGTGGCCTTCGCAGATGCATCTCTTCATCTGGAGCAAAGAATAGTGAAGCCAATGTCAGGCCCAGGGAAAGGGTCTAAAGGTCCCCGTGAATCTCCAGCTCCCCCACCCTGAGGCCAGAAGAACTAGGTAGTGCCAACCACCACCACAACTGCTCTCGTCAGGATCACAAAAGGTCCTGGATGAAGAAGGAAAAAAGAAGTCTAGAACAAAATTCAGAACCATAAAAAAAGACCAGATCCACGACCTCTTCAAAATGTTGAAGAGCAATGATGTCAGTTTGAAGACTAAGGTGTGCCTGACTCAGGCCATAGTCTTTCCAATCACTTGCTATGCATCAGAACTGGACAATGAATCAGGTTGACAGAAGAAGAACTGATGCCTTTGAAGTGTGCTATTGGAGAACAGTGCTGAATATCTCATAGACTACCAAAAGAACAACCAGAGAGGTCTTGGGGAAAGTACAGCCAGAGTGCTCCGTGAAGGCAAAGACGATGAACCTCCTCTTTCATACTTTGAATATGTAGTTAGGTGAGACTATTTCTTGGAAAGGAACATCGTGCTTGGAAAGGTGGAGAGTCAACAAAAGAAAGGAAGACCCCTAATGAGATGGATTGACGCTGTGGCTTCAGCAACCGGCTCTCGTGTGTCAGAGGTGATGAGGATGGCACAGGACAGGACAAGGTCTGGTTACCTCTTCATAGGGTCACTATGAGTCGTACTCAGCTCGACGGCACCTAACAGCAACAGCTGGTCTGACAGAGGCTCCAGTTCTGTGAGCCTTAGACACTTTTTAAGCCTGGAACCAAACTCAGCACAAAAATCAACTTGGAGCCAAATGATAGATGGACCTATAAAGTGATTATGGGATCAAGTGTGGTAGAGATGCTGAGGGCAGGGTTCAGAGTCGGCATTCCTAGGGTCACCATGAGTCATCATTGACTCAATGACACCCAACAACAATAACATGAAATCATCAATAACACCCGTGAGGACCTATCACCCCCTCTGTCGGTGAGTCTCTGGGCTCCATGGTCCGTTACCCCTCTGGACTAAGAACTTCTTGAGTCTTTCATTCCCCCCCCCTTAATGAGACTGAAAGGGTGAGTCCTAGGAGGACTAATAGAAACAGGGGACCCAGGGAGGAACTGGGGAGAGTCACACTGGGGGAACCCCAACCAGTGTCACAAAACAAAGTGTTAAATGAAAAAAACCAATTTGTTCTGTAAACTTTTCCCCAAATGACAATAAAAAGTCAAAACAAAACAAGCCAAAGAACAAAGCATTTTTAGGAAAAGGGGCAGATGGAGGAGGTGAGGAGGGGGACAGCACTATTTCCCTAAGAGAGGATAGGCTCTGGGGACAAAAGTGAGGTGCTCATACCCTCCTTCTATGCTGCTCTGCTGTCACTATCCTGCTCCCCACTTTCACCCTGTCCTCCAGTGTCTTGAATCTAGCCACAGCCCCTCTCTGGGCCTCAGTCTCCCCACTTACACTTAGAGAGGTGGGTGGCACAGTTTGAAGGCCTAGTGCCCACTCATAAGCTTCACCTAGCCTCTTCCTTGGTCCCCCTCTGAGCTTTGACTCTCTTCTCTCCCCTCAGTGCCCCCAAAGCCAGCAAAACCTCTGCTATTCCAGGCTCCTCTCCTCTGCCCGGTTCCCTCCCAGGCCACCGCAGAAAGCAACACTGTCTGTGACAGAAAGCCCCGATGTTTTCATTTACTCGATTAAATCGCCATGTGGACAGAGGCTCTTGAAGGAACCTGCTTTCCAGAACTTTTCATTTAATAGAATTAGTTGAAACCAGATCAGTGGAGCCCCCGTTCCTGCAGGCCATCTGCACAGATGGGGCAGTGGTCTCCCGAGCGGAGCCCCGTGCTGCCGGGAGCTGGCCCCTGCACCTCTGTCTGTTCCAATGGGTTCAAAGCCCTCTCCTTTGGGGCCAGCCTCGCACACGTCCACTCACCGCCCAGCTCCAGGGGCTCTAATGAGATTCACATTGGGGTTTACCTGTTGAAGCTCTGCCTCTCCGCCCGGCACGGCCCTGCCAAGTCCTTCTGCCTGAACTCTGGGAGAAAATGAAATATACAAACATTTACTTAACTGTTTCAGAGTCTCCTGCTGCACCTGGCCCATGCATGTGATTTAATCCTGGTGACAAAAGGTGTAGTGGCTTCCTTTTCCTTCTTTAGACTTGCGTTACAGGGGTTTGGTAACTTGACCAAGACCACACAGCTAGGGGGACAGAGACAAGCAGTTCTGAAATAGGATTAAGAGCATCCTCTTCTGTTGTAAAACAGGACTGACATCGGGGTTGGGGGGAGACTGAGAAAGATGGGGTAAATTATGTATACTGCATTGAAACAGATGAGGGAGAGAACTGTTTAAAAGGAATATACGATTAGGTATTATTTTCATGACAGGAGTCCAGAGCGAAGGCTGCCTAGTGGAGTGGACTTGGGGGTAGGGATTGTAAAACAATGAAAGAATTTTTCTTTTATTTTTCCAAGAGAAGAGTGAACGGGGGGTGGAGGGGTGGGCAGGGAGAAAAGTGCAACAATGAGTGAATGGAAATCCAAAGTCTCTGTAAATTTTCATTGACATTAATAATGTTGTTGTTGTTATGTGCCAGCAAGTTGAAACTTTTTTTTTAGTTGAAACTTTTTAAAAAAAATTTTCTAATAGAATATGGCAATAAAATAAATAAGAAAAAGGGGGAGGAGAGCAGCCTCTTCTAAGAAGTGCGTCCAGGTGCTCCTGAGAGGTGGTGTCAGGTGCTGTCAAGCCGACTGCAACGCACAGCGACCCTGTGAAGAACAGATCTGAACCTTCAGACCCTGCACCATTCTCACTGTCTCTGTAAGACTCAAGTCTTTTGTTGCAGTCACCGCGTCAATCCACCTTGTGGGGGGCCTTCCTCTCTGTCCCTGACCCTCTGCCTTTCCTAAGAGGTGAGGAAGCTATAACTTCACCTTACAGACTTTGGGCATGTTGTCAGGAGCGGCTGGTCTCTGGCAAAAGACATGCAAGGAAAGCAGAGTCAGAGACAGAGACTAAGACCCTCAATGACACGGAGGGACACAGTGGCCACAGCAGAGGGCTTGAGGCTGGTGGGGACTGTGAGGATGACCCAGGAGAGGACAAGCTGCCAACCCATTGTTGTGGTTTTAAATGTTTTTAATTTTATACTAGTTTATATATACAAAGTTGATAAAGTTCATCTACATTGTTTATGGAAGGAGGAGTGGCATCCACTTCCATAACAGCTTGCCTCCGGAAACCCTATGCACTTGGAGAGAGGATGAAAGGCAGCCAAGTGTCAAGGACTCTCCTTCATAGGGTCGCTATGAGTCGCCTGCGACTCGACGGCACTTAACAACAACATTGTTTTACACACTGGATCTTCCCCCTTTCCTTTCCCCATCCCTCCCACCACCCATCAAATTACGTGGCCCTATGATGACGCACATCCCCCCTTGGATCCTCACACTCGTACAATAATGATCTTATACAGTATCTCTCTTATGAGGATGAGTTAGTTCACTCAGCATAGTGCTCTCCAGTCCCTCCCCTGTTAGGTAGTAATTTACAAAGTTATTGCTCCTGCCTGCTGCGTAGTATTCTATTGTGTGAATGTACCATAATTTCTCAATCCATTCCATTGTGTTTGGGCATTTGGGCTGTATCCATGCTCCTGCAATCACAAATAATGCTGCTATAAACATTGGCGTGCAAGTCTTTGTGCCTCAGTTCTCATTTTCTCAGGGTATATTCCAAATATTGAAACAGTGGGGCCAATATGGTATTTCTATGTTCAGCTTTCTGAAGAAATGTCAAACTGCCTTCCAGAGCAGTTGTACCATTTTACAATCCCACCAACAATGTATAAGGGTTCTTATTTCGCCACATCCTCTCCAACATCCAATCTGTTGTTCAAAGGGTTGCTATGAGTCAGAGCTGACGCAATGGATTTTAAAACAAAAACAAACAAAAAAAAAACCACAAAGCAACAAAACCAAACCCTCTAAGAATGAAACGAGATGATCTGAAGACAGTGTCTCAGGTGACCGGGTGATACAGTTCACTACTCACCAAAAGGTCTGAGGTTCAAATCCACCAGCTGCTCCTTGGGAGACCCATGGACAGTCTCCTCCTGTAAAGATTCGCAGCCCTGGAAAGCCGTCATCGTGATGAAGTGGAATCCACTCAGCAGCAGTGGGCTTGATTTATTTCCCGTGTCTTGAACATGGTAATTCATCCTTCCCCTCCAGTGTTCTTTGATCTTCTGCTGCAAGCAGGCGCAGGACCTGGGCCCAAAACTTGGAGCAGGAGCGAGCAACTTCTAACTCGAAAGCCAAATCCAGCCCCCTGGTCGATTGTGTAAATAAAGTGTTATTGGGACACAGTCGCTCTTTTTCTACACATTGCCTGTGGACACGTTAGCTCTGTAGTGATGGGGTTGAGACGTTACAACAGTAGATGCACAGCTCAAAAAAACAAAAAAAAAATGTACTCTCTGGCTTTTTATAGAAAACATGACCCTTGATGCTGCAATAACTCCAAACCAACTCTAACCTGCTGTTGCCCATCTTTCTCCTGTGGAGCAGCTGGTGGATTTGAACCCCTGATCTTTGAGTTAGCAGTGTAACTCCTTACCACTAAGCCACCAGACCTCCTAAGTAAGGCTAATTAAGAGTTGGATATACACGTTCCAACTTATCTCCAGATTTGGCTTGAAGGCCCACTTAAGGGCAGGGAGAAAAGTGCAACAATGAATGAATGAATGGAAAGCCAAAATGTCTGTAAATTTTCATTAAAATTAATAATAAGAATTGTTGTTGTTGTTGTTGTTATGTGCCGTCAAATTGCTTGCAGCTCATAGCGACCCTATGAACAACAGACCTAAACTCTGCTCTGTCCTGAGCCAATCGCACTGTCTCTGGCACTCCCATCCCAATTATCCCAGTCACTGAGTCAATCCACCTCATAGAGGGCCTTCCTCTCGGGCGCCGTCCCTCCACCCTCCCAAGCATGATGTTCCTCTCCAAGGACCGGTCCCTTCTTACAACATGTCCAAAGTATGTCAGCTGGAGCCTCAGAATCCTTGCCTCCAAGGAGCCACCCAGTTATAACCCTTTCCAGGATGAATCTGTTTGTTTTCTTGGCAGTCCATGGTACATTCAATACTCTTCTCCAGCACCACAGCTCAAAGGCATCAATTCTCCTTCTATTCTCCTTGGTCATTGTCTAACTCTCTGATGCATAACAAGTGATTGCAAAGACCATGGCCTGTATCAGATGCACCTTAGTCTCCAGAGAGACACCATTGCTCTTCAGTCCTTTGGAGAGGTTCCTAACAGCAGACTTTCCCATAAAAAGAACAGATGTCATTGTGCCCTGGGCTCTTCCGGTGGTTGGGGCCATGGACATGCGTGTGGTTAGACGTTGTCTGAACGGGCATGGTGTGGCGCATGGCTGTATTAATGTGCCCTGATGGGTTTATCTTGGAGCCTGGGGCGAGGGAGGAGGGTGGACTGAACTCTCCCACCATCAACAGCCTCTTCATACGTCTCAGGCATCCATTGCGGGTGGGCAGAGGCGGCTGTGCGAAATGGACGCGCGTGGAGATTTATAAGGGCAGGTTTTATGAGCTCATAGATTCCTTGTGGTGAGTTACCACATCCTTATTGCAACCGT
The DNA here is from genome assembly GCF_000299155.1 of Elephantulus edwardii. Classification (NCBI taxonomy): domain Eukaryota; kingdom Metazoa; phylum Chordata; class Mammalia; order Macroscelidea; family Macroscelididae; genus Elephantulus; species Elephantulus edwardii. Next base: position 1,149,313 of record NW_006399879.1, on the reverse strand, counting down.
GTGCTGCTGTCTAGTCGAACCCACGGAGCTAACACAGGGCTCTCACCCGCTGGAGACTTGGAGGGAACCTCACAGGAGCCTGGCCTGGAGACCCCACCACCCTGGCATTGTCTGCTTCAGTGACTTTGGCTCACTGTGCGCTGCCAAGTCAAAGGTAACCGGTTCAAATCCACCAGCTGCTCCAGAGGAGGAAGATGGGCCATCTCCTTTCTTTCAATTTACTCCTCTGGAAACTCGCTGCAGGGTCAGCCGTGTGTGGATTCTGACTCAGGGGTACAGGACAACAACAGCAACCACCTGAGCAAAGGGCTTAGGTTTGGTAGATGCACCCAGCATATTGCCTTGTGGGGATGGAGTGAGATCCCACAACTGGATCCGAAGGAGGAGAAGCTGGCACAGGTGGGCATGGCAGAGGAGCCCCTCCGTGGAATGTCTGTGGACGGGACCACTCTGACCCCCAATGGCCAGCTAGCTAACAGGACCAGGAGTTCACGAGGGCTGTCTGTCCTTGGCTGTGGCTATTTCAGGGGAAAGCAACATGTCATGTGAACATGAACTGAGGATACCCCTTCAGTTCTAGGTGCCCCATACCTTGCACAGGACAGGCCCAGCTGAGAACAGGAGGTCACGCCTGTTCCAGGTCACAGAGGCAAGTGGACTCACTCCAGGTGGCCCTGCAGGTGACCATGAGTCTTACCTGCTGGAGGTGAGGAGTATGGAGGTGCAGAGGGTGGGAGGAGCTGAAGGACACACCCCGATGACCAGCACATGGTGGGAGTTAGATGTCATCATTCTCCAGCATAAATGACCTCAGATGACCCTCTGTCCAAATCTGTTTGCCAGCCTTCTTTTTAATAAATGGATTTATCTAGAAAAGACCTGGTCATCTTTCCAGTAAGGATGACAGCTAGGACACCCTGTGGGGGTGGGATGCTCTGTCACAGGGGTCACTAGGGGGAGTGATTTGTCAGCACCCAACAACAAAATACACTCAACAAGGCTGTGCTGGGTTCTGAAGGCAAAACAAAGATCCACACAGGCCGGCTGTGTGTTCTGAGCGTCCTGAGTCCTCCAGTGTGGGAGCCTGCCGTCTGCAGCCGTCCTCGTCTGCCCATTCCCAGGGGTCCCCAGCCCATGGCAGTCAGTAGCTGAGTACCCCCAGGACTTCTGATGGAACACGAGCCGCCACCCAGAATTTCTCCCTGTGAGGAACTTGTAATGACACGAGAAAAACATGTGACATCATGTTAACTGACAAAGCAGGTTCCCAGAGGGACTCCCTCAACCCTGGTCCTGCAAGGTGGGAAGAACACCTGCTGGGTCACCCCCAAGGTGGGACTCCTGGGCCTGGCTGGCTCAGCACAGGCGCAGGAGAAATGTAAGGTCAGGAGCTGGATCCACTGTGACTGGAGGGAGAACACGGTCAGGTGTAAGAAAGGCAGCGTCCCCGTGTATGCATCCCCTTCTGAGGACGCACCCCACACCCTCCCCCAGCTGCTCCCGTCAGCACTGTCACAGGGAGTGACCCCTGTCCTCCTAGCACCTGCAGGTGGGGCGGGGGACCTTTGCATCCATCAGGGCCCAGCCAGGACAATAGTAGTCGGAGCATCAGGGGGACCTGGTGAAATGGCTGACAGGGAGAGCAGAGCGGGGAGGAGGGGTCTGAAAAGCTGACCCCTAGAATCATCGGCTCATTGGAGGTGCTGACTCACCCCGCCACCTGCCCAGGCCCTTCAGGCTGGACCTGCTGGGACTTGTAGGAAAATCCCAGGAATGCTGTGTCTCAGCCTCCTAGAGGGACATCGCAGGGAGAGGGCCAGGGCCACCACCCTGGGGCCTGAGATGACCCCGGGGACCTGCAGCCAGGCCTGCGGTGGTCAGGGCCAAAACCCTGAAGCCTGTGATGACCCAGGAGACTTGCAGTCAGGCCTGCGGTGGCCTTGCGGCCATGACCCTGGACAATGATCAGGGTGTGATGCAGAGACCAGCAAGGAGTGGACACCTTTGCAAATGGGCTCGAATATGTCAGAGGGTGAGGACGGCTCAGGACGGAGCACGGGTCAGACCTGCTCTTCAGCGGGGGTCTGTGAGTCGTACTGGACTCAATGGCACGTGACGACAAAAACCAAGTGGGACAGAGATGGCACTGAGCATCACTGCATTTGTTGACGTCACAACTGAGCCCTACGTCTGGCAAACAGCCTTTCTCTGCAGGTCGGTGGCCCTCAGCCCTTTCCAGTGGTGATTCATGGATTCTACTATCTTCCAATGTTGGCCCCTGCGATGCCATTTCCAAGCCCAGTGTATGGAGGTAGATGAAGCCCAGAAAGACGCAGGGGGGACCTCAGCTTCCCCAGTGGGGATGGCATAGCTCCCTTCAATTCCAGCCACACTGCTCAGGGATCCTGACCTGTGACCCAAGTCCTGAGCCCATCATCCCAAGGAGGGAGCCGGACTCAGAGAAGAGAGCGGTGCCCCATTGACCGGGGGGCTGCCGGGAGCCTCCTCTTCCTCAGTCAGGAGTTACTGCAAGTCAGGGTCAGTCCAGCATCACCCTTCCCACCTGCCAGGTGAGAGATGCACAAAGAACTGAGTCAGCACTGGGCCAATGGGCTGGGAGCACAGCAGCTTAAGCCTGAAGTCTAAAAGGCAATATTGGGTGGTGTAACTATTAATGTGCTTGAACTACTAACCAAAAGGTTGAAGGTTCAAACCATCCGGAGGCACCTTGGATGAAAGATCAGGGAATCTGCTTCCATGAAACTCAGCCAGGGAGAACTCTGCAGAGAACGGTTCTGCTGGGACACACCTGGGGGCACCATAGTTGGAATCAATTGAAGGACAGCTGGAGACTCAAAGGGCTAGTGGGGCTTCCACTTCCTCCCTGACTCTGGTCATACGCACAGGGTCACAGGCTTGGAGGCAACAAACACAGTGCACCTCCTTCTCCTACAGAGATGAGAGGGTGTGGTACAAACCCTAGGACGGATTCTCAGAGAGCAAGGCATGCAGAGAGAGAAGAGGCTGTGATTGTTGTTAAGTGCCATTCAGTCAACCACAACCCATAGGGACCCAAAGGACCACAGACCTGAACCCTGCCCTATCATGTGTCACCACTCCTGCTCTGCTCTAACCCATCATTCCAGCCACCGTGCTGACCCATCTTGTGGGAGTTTTCCTCTTTTTTGCAGACTGTCCAGGTTTGTTATTGTTGTCATGTGCTGTGGAGTCAACTATGACTCAGCAACCGTGTAAATATTAGCTCATAATTTTGCCCTATCAGGATAGGGCAGTGAGCCAACCTCACTGACTCTGACACCCTCTCCTTGCCACAGTCGCAATGTCGATCCATCTCAGGCAGAGTCTTCCTCTCCTGCACTGAACTTTCCAAGCGTGATGTCCTTCTACAAGGACTGGTCCCTCCTGGCAATGTGCCCAAAGACAGAGCTTCAAAATCCTTACCTCCAAGGAGCAACCTGATTTCACTCTCTCTAGGACAGATCTGTTGGTTCTCTTGGAATTCCACAGTTTCTTTAATACTCTTCTCCAGCACTACATCTCAAAGGCATCGATTCTTCTTCTGTCGTCCTTAGCTATTGTCCATCTCGCTGATGCATAGCAAATGATTGAGAAGATCAGGACCTGGATCAGGTGCACCTTAATCTTTAGACCGACAGTGCTGGCCGTTAGCAGTCTGAAGAGGTACCTGACAACAGATTTTCCCAATGCAACTCATCTTTTGATTTCCTGAATGCTGGTGCCAAGAGTGCTACTTGTGGATTTAAGCAAACTGAAATTGTTAACAGCCTCAATCTTTTATCCATCTATCATGATGCTGCCAGTTGGCCCATGGTGAGGATCAGGATCTTTGCTTACTTGAAACTGAAATGGAGTCTATATTGAAGACTGCAGTCTCTGACTTTGTGCAGCAAATTCTTCAAGTCCTCCTTAGTTTCAGTGAGCAAAGCTGTGTCGTCTGCATAATGCAAGTTGCTGATGAGTCTTCCTCCAAACCTGAGGCAGGACCTGCTTCCTTTAACACATGAAGGCTGGTCACTAATGAATGCTGAGCTCTGGGTAGGCTTGTGTTGGAAAGAAGCAGGTAAGAGTTCTCCCTGTAAGAACCACAGAGAACAGAGAAAGGCCCTTCCCCACCATCCATCCCTTGAGACTCTGGAACTTCTTTCTAAGGGCCAAGGCAAGGAGCTCGTGTGATGTAATGGTTAAGCATTGAACTGCTGGGCAATAGCTTGATGGTTCGAACCCACCCAGTCACTCTACTGAAAAAGGGCCAAGTAGTTTGATTCCTTGGTGAATTGTCTTATATGATGGACTGCTAATTGAAGGTTCCAGGATTTGAACCTACCAACCATTGAGAGGGAGAAGGATAAGCAGTCTCCTCCTGTTGAGATGTCCATGAACCTGATATATGATCTCCGTGAGACAGCATCAACTCAATGGCAGTGGGTTTGCTTCTCACTTGGAATCTTCTTCTGTAAAGGTGACAGCTTAGGAAACTCAATGGGGACGTTCTACTAGGTAACATGGGGTCAAGTGAAATAGAGTTGGTGGCGCATAACAACAATAATAAGCCCAAGCAGAAACAGGGCGAGAAGAGTCTGGTAGAAAGATTGCACTAATAGCACTGAATTGGAAAAGGTGTCTGTGTCCTTTGCCATATGACTTCCAATTTCCTCTCACTGAAGAGACAAAGTTTGTATCCCCACTGGAAGATCTGACTTCATTCTACTCGAAGCAATACTCAAGGTCCGTTAAAATAGCAGGCAAGAATTCAAACCACAGATTCCACTGAGTAAATCTGCTGCAAAAGGATTTCTTTAAAGTTTCTGAACACCCAGACATCACTTTGATGACTCCAGTGGGCCCGACTCCAGCCATGGTCTTTTCATGTATGTGGGAAGGCTGGACAATGAAAATAGGAGAAATGCAACTTTGGAATGATGATGTTGCCAAAGAGTTTTGACTCCTCCGTGGACCCCCAGAACAAACAAATCCATCATAGGGGAAGCTCATTCTGTTAGGGCCTGTGGTCAGGAAAGACCAACAATGTGAACGGACTTCATGGTTGGTGAAGCGGAGGGCCAGTGAAAATGAGGGAAACACTCGATGAGACGGACTGACCTGGTGGCCAAAATGATGGACGGAAACAAACAAGAATCAGGAGGAGGAGGGATGACCCAGCAGCGTTGTATCACGTGGGAGGCCACCGTGTGTGACTTGGTGACTACATACTTTGTGCATATTTTCACGAAATATTTAACTTTTCATCTGGGAATGACGAAGGAATAGAGAAAGAGAGGAAAACCCTTGTGGTGTTAGGGTTTAGTGTTCAACCATTGGCACCGACTTTGTGATGTGGGTAAGTGGGAAGATATGAATAAGGTGTTTGCCTATCCACAAGGGAATGATTGACTGGTCTCTCCATTAAATCCAGCAGATCTAAGAGTTGAATTTGGGAATCTCACCACCAGCAAAGAAGCAGCAAAGAATGCAGAGTGTGAGTTCTTGGAGGCCGAAGACTCCTGTGCCACTCAAACTGGGACCTTCAAGGGCAGCAGAAGAAACAGCAGCCACAACAGAGAAACAGGGGCCTGACGTGTGACAGCTGACCTTGGGACGGACCGCAGAATCAGAGGTGGGAGCCTTTGCCCAAGTTTGTTGATGAGAGAGCTGTAATTGGAGGGATTAATTGCTTAGTACAATTGGCCTAAAGTCATGAGGCTGAAGGCTGATGTGCCTGCAAGCTCATTTCAGCAGCTTGCCTGCATGAAGTAACAGCCTGCAAACAACCCGAAAGAAAAGCCTTTTGACTTTCCTCAAATAATAAGCCTATCATTCTGAGTCTGCTTCCTTGTGCGCTGAGCTTTGGTGACAGATAGGTGACAACAGGCCTGCGTTCCTCCGCAGGACTCACTTTGGCCAAATCGATGCTGATAAAGGTGACACAGCACAAGCTTGGAAAGGTACCAGCTTGTGTCCCTTTCGCTCTTGCTCCTCTGTGTTGCTGAGAGCTCAGGCCTGGGCTAGTCAGCTGAGGCTGCTCTCCATCAGCCAGCCTGTCACCTCGAGCCTTCATCCACTAGAAACCAGGTTGACCTGAGCCAACAGCAGAAGAGCCTCTCAACTGAGCCCAAGCTCAGTCATCGCCCCTCTGGGGTGAGAAGGAATGCTTTACTGCTTGGAGCCCCTGAGTGCTGCAGCGGCTTGTTAGGCAGCATTGCGGGGCCATAAATAACGGAGGCCCCTTCCCGTACCTTGTCTGAGCTGGAAAGGACCCCTAGTAAAATATCAGGCAGTGATTTCAAACTGTTTTCCATTAATTTTCCAGATGCTTGTTTCATATTTCAATGCTTTAATGCCATCATAAGTTGTTATAGAACTGGAATAAAAAAATAACACGCACCCAAATAAACGCTGAGCCAAATTTTAACACACTGAAGGCCGCCTCAACTGTGTTATAGCTCAGGCCGCTGGATTAACTACATGGAGCTCAGACTTCAGAAAAAGAAGACAACTTCTCTCCTTCCACTCCTTGCACTGAGGAGATGTTCTAACAATGTTATCATTTGCAGTTCTCAGTCTCTGTGGATCAGGACTATTTTTAATACTATGAAATTAACACGAACTTTAAAAATTAGAATTAAATTAGTTTGGAAACAAAGAGGGGGAGCCTTAGATACAACTTCTAGTTTTAAACTTGTGAGCTCAAAATCACATTGTTGTCCTCATTGTATGACTTTTTTTTCCTTTTTGGATTTTTTTATTATTATTAACTTTAATGAAATTTTACAGAGACTTTGGATTCCCGTTCATTCATTGTTGCACTTTTCTCCCTGCCCATCCCTCCCCCCAGTACACTCTTCTCTTTGAAAAGTAAAAGGAAAATTCTTTCATTGTTATGCAATCCCTCCCCCAAAGTCTACTCCACTTCATTCTAGACTCCTGTCATGACAATAATTCCTAATCACATATCCCTTTTAAACAGTTCTCTCCCTCATCCGTTTTAATGCAGTATACATTATTTATCCCATCTTTCTCAGTTTCCACCCCCCCAACCCCAATGTCAGTCCTGTTTTACAACAGTGGCACTGTGCAATATTTGTCCTTTTGTGACAGAGATATCTCACTCAGCATGAGGTCCTCCAGAGTCACCCATTTTGAATAATATTGCATGAGTTCCTTGTTTTTCAATGCAGCGTAGTATTCCGTTGTGCGAATATACCACAGCTTCTCTATCCGTTCGTTTGTTGATGGACATGTATGTTGTTTCCAACTCCTTGCTATTGTGAACAAAACCATAATAAACATGGGTGTGCATATATCTGCTTGGGTGGCAGTTATGGGCTCTTTGAGGTATATTCCCAGTAGTGGAATTGCTGGGTCAAATGGTATTTCTATTTGCAACTTTTTGAGAAAGTGCCATACCAACTCTCACAGTGGTTGCACCATTTTACACTTCCACCAACAGTGAATAAGGGTTCCAGTTTCTCCACAACCTCGCCAGCATTTGTTGCTTGCTGTTCTGTTAAATTTTGCTGTTCTTACTGGGGTAAGATGATATACATAGATCGTTGTGGAACAATCAAGTGCCATTTGTATCATTTGATTCCTCAAGACTCCCTGTAAGAATCTGTTTAAAATTAGAAAAAGGGTTCCAGTTCTAAAATTAAATAGTCTGGACACAAGAGGCAGCTGCAAAGGGTGAGCCTGACCTCTCTCTGTGTTCCCTACCATGCCAGTGTGAATGCTGTCACAGACCCCAAAGGTGCAGGGGCCAGACTCTGTGGCCAAAGGTACATCACGCAGCCAGTTCCTTTTGCAAGGCGCTATTGCATGGTATAAAATCAGAAAAGCTATGTCTCAAGGTTGTATCTTTTAACTGTATCTACTATGAGAGAAGGAGAGTTGAGTGGTGCTGGAGAAGAGTATTGACTATACCATGAACAATCAGGAGAACAAACAGGTTCATTCTAGAAAGGCTGAGACCAGGCTGCTCCTTGGAGACAAGGATTCTGAACCTTCATCTGACATACTTTACACATGTTGCAAGGCAGGACCAATCCTTGGAGAGGGACATTGTTGGTTGAGAGTATGGAGAGACAGCGCAAGAGAGGAAGACCTTTGATGGGATAGATTGATTCAGTGAATGGGATAATGGGAGTGGGTGTGTCAGAGACAATAAGATTGGCACAGGATAGAGCAGGGTTTAGGGTTGTTGTACATGTGGTCGCTATGAGTGGTGGGCAACTCAATGGCACATAACAACAACAACAACAAACAACTACATTTGTATGCTAGGCAAATAACCTGAGAATTTTGACAATGTAAAGAAGAATGTGGCATCAAGATTGGGAGAAGATTCATCAACAACCTGAACTATGGTAATGACTCAATCTTGCTTGCTAAAGGCAAAAAGGAAGCACTTGCTGCAGAAGATAAAAGAACAAGAACAAGAAAACAAAAGTTCAAGTTCTTATAACAGGACAAGTAGGAAGCATCAGGCTAGATGTAGAAGAGATTGGAGTTGTCAACAATTGCTTGGTTCCGCATCTACAGAAGCAGCAGTCAAGATGTCAAAGAATGTATTCCATCAGGCAAATCTGCTGTTAAGTTCTCTTTAAAGTTATCAAGGCAACACACCCAGGAAAGAACAAAACAAATGAGACTTTCTGAGAATCCAATTTCTATGCATATCTAAAACCTTCTCCAACAGGGTAAAAATGAAACCCACAGACTGGGAAAATATATTTAGTAATAATATCTGATAAAGGACTCATAGATAAAATTTATAGAATACTCCGGCACCTCAACAACAACAAAAATAAATGTAAAAAACTCAATCACAAAATGGGCACAGGATAAGAATAGATGCTTCACTAAAGAAGACATTCAGATGGTGAACAAACACATGAAGACATGTTCAAAATCCCTAGCTACCAGAAAGATGCAGTAAAAACAACTAGGAGATACCATCTCACCCCAGCAACAACAGCAAAGTTCAACAGAGCAGCAAACAACAAATGCTGGTGAGGTTGGTTGTAGAGAGATTAAAAACCTTATTCACTGTTGGTGAGACTAAAATGGTACAACCACTGTGGAAGCTGGTCTAGCCATTCTCAAAAAGTTAGAAATTGAAATACCGTTTGACCCAGCAATCCCACTACCAGGGGTATACCTGAATACCTGGAAATTATAACGTTTTTTTAATCATCGTTCATCTCCGCACTGTTTTCCTGACTCTCTCTGCCTTTATCCACAGAGGAGCCCTGGCAGCATGATGGTTAAGTGGTTGGCTCCTAAGAAAAGGTTAGTGGTTCAAATCTGCTGGCTGCTCTGAGGCGGACACGTATGACAGTCTGCTTCTGTAAAGACTTGCAGTGCCAAGAACGCTATGGGGTGGTTCTACTCTGTCCTAAAGAGCCATTACGAGTCAGAATCGACCTGCTAACAATGGTTTTTCTCCTGACTTTAACAATCAGGCACAGTCCAACTCCGTGCCCAGCACTCTGTGGGTGTGAATATCACAAGCCCCTCAGGGCATTGGGAGCTGGGACAGTGCATGTGCTGTCACCCTGTCACGATGACTGATCTTCACTCCAATCCTGTGCGGCTCTAGTGGTGTGTCATTTAAGCACTCCACTGCTAACCGGAAGGTTGACGGTTCAAACCTCCAGAGAAGATGTGGAGATCTGCAGACATACCTCAGTTTTGAGCTCATCATCTTCGTATCACAGACACTGATTTTCACAAGTTCAAGATCAGTGACAGCCCCGAGTAGAGAAAGTCTATTGGTGCCACTTCCTCAACAGCAGTTGCTCACTTCTTTTCTCTGGGTCACGTGTATTTCAAGCCTTTCATCACTCTGCTGCACCCTCTCTAGACTATAGTCTAGTGTAAACATAACTTTCATATGCTCTGACAGAGTCCGAAATGTGTGCCACTCCCTTCATTTGCAATCTTCGCTTACTGTGTTGATGGTCAGGAACTGAACCAGCTGGTATCTTTAAGAGACACCTGTTGTTCCCCAAACTCAGCCATCGAAAACCTTCCTGCACCTGATTCTGCTCCGGCATGCAAGGGACCTGCCTGAGTCACAGCCGGCTGGACGGTATCTGGTCTCTGGTGGACGGGCACACGGCAGCCGAGAGCTCACACTGGCGTGCACCCAGAGGCCTCTTAGCACCAACATCATCATCTGGAATGCACATTCTTTTGTCGCCGTGTGTGATGTGTGTGTGTGTGTGTGTGTGTGTGTGTGAGAGAGAGAGAGAGAGAGAGAGAGAGACTTTGACAGTCTCTGTGTTTCATCTGGAATCTAATTAGAGACTTCTCCACTCATCATCTTATTTAAGAAAATGTTGCTTGAGTTATTTTGGACACAAGTTTTTGTTGGTTTTTTTCCCCCCTCCTTATGTAGACATTGGTCCAAACAAACCAAGTCTTGTGAGACACAGACACTGTGGAAAGACAGTTAACCCGGATGGTGTCATGGGGTTCCCTCAATTCTAGGACAGTTAAGGAGCCCTGGAATGGAGGGCCACTTTGTACTGGAATGACTGGGTGGCAGTGGGCTTGGCCTTTTGGATTGGTAGCTCAATGGTTCAGCCCTTGGCCACTGACCAAAAGTTTGTCAGTTTGAATCCACCCAGCCTCCTCCATGGGAGAGAGACCTGGAACTCTGCTTCCTTGAAGGTTACAGTCCCACCGAGGCTGATGGAAATTTCCGAGACAATAGCCTTTAGCTGCCCTCTGAGCCTGGAACGGACTACCCCTCCTTCAAGTTTCAGCCAAAAAATAGACAGATCTTGTCTACTGTAGAGTGTGACACTGCAGGTAAACCAAAGGTGGTTTGAATGCCCCAGCAGGTCCTTGTGAGAAAGATGGGCAGTCTCCTCCCATGTGACTTACAGCACCAGAAACCCAATGGAGGGTCAGTTATGAGTGAGTGTCCAGGCCAGGGAGCAGAGAAAGCCAAGACAAGGTGAACACCACCACCAGGGGCTACTCAGCACCTGGCACCCTGAGCCACACAGGAGCACCAGGAGGCATGTGTCAGGGAGCACCAGGCGGCATGAACCAGGGACAAGGCACAGGGGGCAGGAAGGGAGAAGGTGGAAGGATGAGTGGACACAAGAACCAGGGAGACAGAGACAGTGGGAAGAGCCATGACACGACGTGGAGATTACAATCAACGTCATGAAACAACATGAGTATAAGTGGTTGAACTGATAAACTTTCACTCAGATAGTACTGATAAGAAAAATGATCACAGCCTAGAAAACCTTCTGAGGTGGGTCTGCTCTGCCACCTGGAGTCACTAGGAGTGAGAATCCTCCCCAAGGCACTCAGCAACAGCAAGACCTTGCTGTAAAGGCCACCATCAATGTCATTGTTACTTCTCTTGGGAAGAGAAAAAAAGCCAAGTGTGCAGTGTGCAGGGAGCTTTGGTGGTTAAGTGGTAAGAAGCTGTCCTGTAATCCAAAAGATAAGTGGTTCGAATCCACCAGAGGCTGGACAATCTCCTGTGTGATTTACTGTCTCTGAAAACCCGCTGGAGGGTCAGCTGTGAGTCGGTTCCAACATACTAGTACATAACAACAACAGCTACAAGAAGCAATGTACATTTCAATGTGCGTATCCTAAACTGAAGAGCTAAGCAGGAGCAATGGTGTTCCCAGATGTGAGGACACGTGCTATGCAGTCACACACACACACACACACACACACACACACACACTTGCGCACATGAAGATGCCCCAGCTGTTGCACTTGAACTTGCTATCAGGGCCGAACTGCAATCCCCTGGGCTCAGAGCCCTCCTCTGGGAGCACCTCTGCTGGGTTAATTGTGAGCTGCCACCTCCCTCTGACCTGGGTCAGCAGTCGCGAATGGGAGACACATTCACGGTTCTTCCAGTTGGTTCCCAGCCTATGAACCCAGGTCTAGGTTCAGATAGCTACAGACACATCCAAGCATCAGCGAGACGCACCTAGAGAGGCTTCTAGAAGGTTTTCCACTCTGCTTATATCCCTTCCTGCCCGTCACCATGCTGAGATTCCCATTAATCATTTATTGGAGTTTTCCCCCTCCCTGAATTAATCTTAAAGAAAAGCTAGGAAGTATTTGTACCAGTCAAGGCAAAGTTGGGAGAATACAAGCCAATTCTGGACTTGACAGAGGAGCGAGAGTCGCAGCAGCATGAGAAATGCCAGCATCAGGAGGCGCTGGTGCCCTAAAAATGCTGCTGCTGTTGTTAGGGGTCTCCCAGCTGATTTTCTATTCTTAGAAAGCCCACATGACACAGAAGAACTGTCTCGGGGGGTTTCTACAACTATAATCTTCATGAAAATGAATTATCAGTCCTCTCTTCCACAGAGCTCATGGGTAGATTCAAACTGTCAACCTTTCAGTTAGTAGACAAGTGTTTAACCACTAAGCCACCATGGTTCTTTCCTCCAAGGATGTTGTTGTTGTTGTTATGTGCCATCAAGTTGCCTGTGACTCATAGCAACCCTCTGTACAACAGCTATGAACCCTGCTTTATCCTGAGCCAACCTTATTGTCTCTGACACATCTACCCTCATTATTACCCCAATCACTCAGTCAATCCACCTCATAGAGGATCTTCCCCTCCTACACTATCCCTCTGCCCTCCCAAGCATAATGTCCCTCTCCAAGGACTAGTCCCTCCTTGCAACATGCCCAAAGTATGTCAAACGATGCTTCAGAATGCTTACCTCCAAGGAGCAGCCTGATTCCACCCTCTCTAGGAAAAACCTGTTTGTTCTCCTAGCAGTCCATGCTATATTCAATACACTTCTCTAGCAGCACAGCTCAAAGGCATCGATTCTCCTCCCATCATCCCTAGGCATTTCCAGGTTTCTGATGCACAGCATGTAATCTTGAAGATCATATCTTGGATCAAGTGCACCTTATTTTCCAGACTGACACCGTTGCTCTTCAGTACTCTGGAGATGTCCCTGAGAGCAGACTTTCCCAATGCAATTTATCTTCTGATTTCCTGGCTGCTGGTACCAAGATTGTGGAGCCAAGCAAACTGAAGGTGTTAACTATCTCAATCTCCTCACCATCTATCATGATGCTGCTAATCAGCCCAGTGGTGAGAATCTTTGTTTTCTTGATGTTGAACTTCAATTCATATTTAAGGCTGCAGTCCTTGACCTTCTGCAGCAAGTGGGAGGATATCAAGAATATCATCCAGGAAGGATGCAAAGGATTGTTACAAAGACAGAGGAGAAAGAATAGACCAAGATGAATGTCAAAAAAGAGACTAGGGCACTAAGAAACCAAAGCAAAGGGAAGAAATGAAAAAATTAAGGAGCTAAACCAAAGATTTCAAAGGGCAGCGCAGAAAGACAAAGGAGAGAATTATAATGAAATGTGCAAAGAGCTGGAGTCAGAAAAGCAAAAGGGCCAAACTCTCTCAGCATTTCTTAAGCTGAAGGAATTGAACAAATTCAAGCCTTGAGTTGCAATGCTTAGGGATGCTATGGGCAGAATATGAAATGATCCAGAAACTATTAAAAGAAGATGGAAGTTGTATACAGAGTCACTGTATTGGCAGACACAGAAGAATTTCATTAAACACCATATGAGCAAGAGTTGGTGGTGATGAAGCAAGAAGTTCAAGTTGCTCTGAAATAATTGGCTAAAAACAAGGTCCCAGGAATTGACAGTATACGAATTAACATATTTCAACAAACAGATGCCTTCTTGGATGTGTTCCCCAAGTTTTGCCAAGAAATCTGCAGGGCAATCATCTGGGAAACTGACTGGAAGAGATTTATATTTGTTCCTATTCCAAAGAAAGATGACCCGGCAGAGTGTGGAACTTATTGAACAGTATCAACAGTATTGATATCACATGCAAGCAAGATTCTGCTGAAGATTATCCAAAAATGACTGGAACAGCACATCAACAGAGAACTGCCAGATGTGCAGCCTGGGTTTAGAGGAGGCTGTGGTATCAGGGATATTATAGCTAATGTCAAATAAATGTTGGCAGAAAGCAGAGAGTACCAGGGGAATGTCTATCTATCGGTGTATCATTGACTATGCAAAGGCATTTGACTGTGTGGATCACAACAAACTGTGGCTGACTCTGAGAAAAAATGGGAATCCCAGAACACTCAATTTTGCTTATTAGAAATCTACACTAGAAGCAGGAGGCAGTCATCAAAACAGAGCAAAGAAACACTGCATGGTTCAAAATTGGGAAAGGGTGTACGCCAGGGATGTGTCCTATCTCCATACCTTTTCAATCTATATGCGGAACAGATCATCTGGGAGGCTGGGCTCTATGAGGAGGAAGGTGGTATCAGGACTGGAGGAAGGCTCATCAACAGCATGCGTTATGCAAATGATACACCTCCCAGGATGGAGAGACAAAATATCAAAGCGAACAAACAAACCTGCCCTGGTTCACCGTGGCTCCATGTGCACAAGGGGCTCTGAGCCTTGTCAGGCTCACAACGGTTGATGTTCTTTTCTTAAACGGAATTACCAGACTCCAGAGAGTCTTAAGTGTACTTGAAACTTCAGCCTTTCAATTAACAGCTTTCAATTAACAACCTTTCAATTAACAAAGTGTTAACCACTTGCGTTGCTCTAAATGAGCTGATTCCAACTATTGAGCAGAGTAGAACAGCCCCAGATATTATCCCCTCAATATCAAGAAAGCACAAGTCCTCAGCATACAGCAACAGCAGCAAAATTCAACAGGGCAGAAAACAACAGATTCTGGTGATGTTGTGGACAGATTGGAACCCTTCTTCACTGCTGGTGTGGATGTAAACTGTTACAGCCACTATGCTCAGTCTGGCACTTTCTCAAAAAATTGCAAATAGAAATACCATTTGACCCAGTAATTCCACTTCTGGGAAGATACCCTGAAGAAACCAGAGCCATGGCTCAAACAGACGTATGCGCGCTCGTGTTTATTGCGGCTTTGTTCACAAAGCAAAGAGATGGAAGCAATCCAAGTGCCCACCAACAAGCGAATGGATAAAAAAAAACTATGGTACATTCACACAATGGAATACTACACAGAATCAAAAAACAATGAACTCTTAAAATATTACATAATACGGAGGAGCCTGTAGGATATTATGCTGCGTGAAATATCAGTCACAAAAGGACAAACACTGTTATAACACTGCTTTTATAAACTAGGAGAGACATAGGGGGCTTGGGGAGAGAATGGGAGTAGAGTGAATAGATAATAAATACTGTATCAGATCAGATGAGGGGAAGAGCAGTCTGAAAGGAATATATGATTAGGCATCACATGTGTGACAACAATCTGGAATAAGGGGTACATTGCAAAAGAACGGGGGGGGGAATGTGCCACAATGGAAAAAATTAAAACATTTTCAATACTTAAAAAAATTGCCTGCTAATTACTTAAATGAACTAGCTCTATCCCATAAGGACAAATACTGTATAAGACCATTATTATAGAACGTGTATGAGGATCCGGCAGGGTTGGGGGTGGGGGGAGAAGAGGGGTGAGGATGGGCTAGGGGGAGGGAGTTAATTATAGGGTCTCATAAGCTGAGGAAAAGTTGTAAAGGAAACTGGAAATATCCAGTATGAAAACCAATGTATGCAAACTTTCTAAGTAAACCTGTATAAAATAAAACTTTTATTGGAAAAATATTATGCAAAGTGGATGAACTTAGAGTACGTTATGCTGAGTGAACTATCTCAGTCACAAAAGGACAACATTGCATAAGGCCACTGTTGTAAAACAGGACTGACATCAAGGTTGAGGGAAGACAGAAGGAGGGAGGAATGAGGTATTGAAACAGATGAGGGAGAGAACTGTTTAAAAGGGATATATGATTGGGTATTATTGTCATGACAGGAGTCAAGAATGAAGGCCGCACGCTGGAGTGGACTTGGGGGGAGGGGTTGTATAACAATGAAAGAGTTTTTCTTTTACTTTTCAAGAAGAGTGAATTGGGGGGTGGGGGGAGTGAGCGGGGAGAAAAGTGCAACAATGAATGACTGGAAACCCTAAGTTTCTGTAAATTTCATTAAAATTAATTTTTAAAAAAATCCTCAACATGGGCCAATAGTCAATGTCATGATAAATGGAGAAAGGATTGAAGCTGTCAATGATTTCATCTTACCTGGATCAGAAATCAACACCTTTGGTCCCAGCAGTCAGGAAATCACGAGATGTATTGCACTGACAAGTCTGTTGCCAGGGACCTCTTTAAAATACTTAAGAGCAGTGATGTCAATTTGAAGGCTAGGGTGCATCTTATTCAAGCCATGGTCTTCTCAATCACCTGCGATGCATCAGAGAGCTGGACAATAAATAGAAATGAGGCAATAGAGAAGGATGACAGGAGGAGTGATGCCTCTGAGCTGTGGCGCTGGAGAAGAGCACTGAGCATGCATGGACTGACAAGAAAGCAAACAAATATGCCTTGGACAGTGTGCGGCCAGAGTCCCTCTAGGAGGCAAAGATAGTTACGCTTCATCTCACATAATTTGAACATGTTAGGGGAGGTTATTTTCTGGAAAGGGACGTCATGCTTGGAAATGCTGGCGAAGGAGAAAAAGACCCTCAGTGAGACAGATTGACACAGTGACTGCAGCAATGGGCTCAAGTGTGTCAGAGATGATGAGGACGGCACAGGGTAGGACAGGGCTCAGGTCTGTGGTTCAGTGTCACTGTGAGTTGTACTCAATTTAATGGCATCTTACAACAACAACAACATCTTCCTCTCTTGAAGTGGCTGGTGGTTCAAACAGCTCAACTTTGTGTTAGTAGCTACGCAGTTAACCACTGCACCACTAGGGGTCCTCTTGCATCACCCAGGAGGGAGGTAATGTAGCCTGGGTCACAGCAGACTGTCCCCACCATGAAAATGGGAGTGGTGGGAAGCATGGCTGCTCTCAGGGACCGGAGAGGCAGAGAGAGGACAAGAGAAGATACCCACCTATTACAGTGCACCAGCCCTCCAGTCCTCCCCAGCACCGTCCGTCCTTCAGCAGAATCCATCTGATGAGACCTTGGCAAATGCAGCCTGTGGGAACCTGGCCCTGGAGGGGACCAGGCCCTGGAGAGAGACGTAGGCAAAAGGCTGAGATCACACACTCACTTACTCACTGGCTTTGAGTTGCTTCCAACTCCTAGTGACCTTCCTTCAGGTTTCAGAGAACCTCAGTAATAACTGAGGGCAGGAAAAGAATTGATGGCTTTGAGTTGTGGTCCTGGAGAACAGGACTGAATATCCCAAGGACTGTTATAAGAACAAACAGGTCTGTCTCAGAACGGATGCTGCCTGGTTACCCCTCAGAGGCAAGGAGTGTGAAACTTCACTTTGGGAATGTTGTCAGTAACTACTTTGGGAATGTTGTCAGTAAGGGCCATTCTTGGGACAAGACCTCATGATTGGAGAGAAGGCGGGTCAGAGAAAGAGAAGAAGACCGCCCACCAGACAGAGGAACACAATGACCGTAACAACGGGCTCCAGCATGTAGGAAATTGTGAGGATGGTGCAGGCCAGTGCATGACTCAGAGCTGTTGTGCGAGCCACGGTCAACTCTGCGGCACATAATAATAACAAATGGTAATGGCGTACATGAGATTATACGTCGTTCTCTTACAGAACCTCTTGAGGATTCGAACCAATGGAGATGCACACATTTGGGTGTATAAGTGTAACTCACTACACGCTGCTCTGCCGGAGATCCCTTGAGGGCAAAGAATCTCCTCAACGTGTCTGGACTCGCCCAATCTGCATGTTTCCCGTGGCCTGGAAATGCTAAGGTATGCCTGCCTTCTAGGATCATTAGCTGTAGGCTTGTGGGGGACAGGGAATGGCCTGCCATCTATCTTTACACCTCAGCTCCCTAGATCTGCTCTGAATTGTGTCTTTCTATATATGCACTGCTTCATACTAAGGCGTGTCTGATTCAAGCCATGATCTTTCCAATCACCTGCTGTGCATCTAAGAGTTGGACAATGAATAAAGATGGCAGAAAAAGAATTGATGTCTTTGAACTGTGGTGTGGGAGAAGCGTCCTGAATCTCCCAGGGATTGACAAAGAAACAAACAGGTATGTCTTGGGCTAGTACTTTGGGGACATATTTTGGGCATGTTTTTGTTACGTGCTGTCATAATGACCATTGAAGAGGGGCTATTCCTTGGAAAGGGACATCATGCTTGGAAGGGTGGAGGGTCAGCGACACAGAGAAAGATCCCAGTGAGATGGATGTACACAGTGAACACAGCAACGAGCTCAAAGTTGTCAGAGCTGTTGAAGATGGCACAGGACAGGGCAGGGCTTGGATCTGTGGTTCATAGTGTAGCCGTGAGGCACATTTGGTTTGACACTCAACAAATCTGTACTGAATTCCTGGCCCTCGTACCTGTATAGTAGGGAGGAGGTGTAATTTTCTGTTAATGTTGAGTAGTAATTTTGATCATGTTGAATAGTGTGGGTCCTAAACCTCAGGCGATCTCATTTTAAAAAAGAGCAGAACAGACACACACGGGAAAGACAGACATACAGCAGATGCACCTGTAAATTCAAGCATGAGAACTCTCACCACAGTCACTGTTGTTGTTGTTGTGCACTGTCAAGTCAGAACGTACTCAGAGCTGACCTTCAAATGGGTTTTCAGAGACAGATTGCATGGGAGGAGGTCACCGGTCTTTCTCCTCCGGAGCAGCGCACGGATTCCAAATGCATGCCTTTGAGTTGGGAGCACACCTCCTGGTCTCACGCCTCTCTGATTAGGAGCCACCAGAGCTCCTCACCACAGCCACGTGATGCTGGGAATAGACAAAGGACTTCCCTTTCCAGTCTTGTTCCAAATTTGTACTTCTAGTCTGACCTAAAGCGCTCTTGCTGCAGAAGGTCAAGGGCTTCAGCCTTAAATATAGATTGAAGCTGAACTTCAGGGAAACATCGTGATAGACAGTAAAGAGACTGAGATTGTTCACAGCTTTACTTTGCTTCGCTCCACAATCAACACTCTTGGTACCAGCAACCAGGAAATCAAAAGACAAATTGTACTGGGAAAGTCTGCTGCCAGAGACCTCTCCAGGGTACTGAAGAGCAATGATGTCAGTCTGGAGATTAAGGTGCACCTGATCCAGGCTATGATCTTCGCAATTACTTGCTATGCCTCAGAGAGTTGGTCAATGACTATGGATGGTAGAAAGAGAATTGACGTCTTTAAGCTGTGGTACTTGAGAATAGTATTGTATATACCATGGACTGCTAAGAGACCAAACAAGTTCATCCTGGAGAGGGTGAAGCCAGGCTGCTCCTTGGAGGCAAGGATTCTGAAGCTCTGTTGAGCATAATTTGGGCATGTTGCAGGGAGGGAGCAGTCCTTGGAGAGGGATGTCATGCTTGGGAGGGTGGAGGAACAGCACAAGAGAGGAAGACCCTTGATGAGACGGATTGATCAGTAATTGCAGTAATGGGGGTAGGTGTGTCACAGACAATAAGGTGGGGTCAGGATAGAGCAGGGTTCAGAGCTGTTGTACACAGGGTCGCTATGAGTCACAAGGGACTTGATGGTACATAAAAACAATCTCTTGAACTGCAAGAAAATAAAAGTTCTTTCTTTAATGTTGCCCACTCATGTTCTACACCAACAATCATAAAGACACTTTAGGGCCGGCCAGCATGCCACTCTTCTGTATATTTAAAGTCACTCTGAATGTCACATTGACATGACAGCTACTTGCAATAACCACAATTTGTGTTATCCTTTCATATGACGGTAGCATTAGGCAACTAAGACAGCCTGAAGCATAGTATGTGCACAAGACATCAGCCCAGGGAGGGGAAAGTGAATGAATAGATGAAGAGTTGAGTGAATGAATGGATGAATAGAATTGATGTGAAATAGTTCCTTGTCTCTGGGACTCAGTCACTGCATCTGTAAAAATTTAGTAGTTAGGTAGTAACACACATTGTTACTATGTTTACTGAGAGATACATTGTCTCTGGAGAAGGACAGATGCCTGGTAGAGAGTCGGCCACAGGAGACAGACCCTCGAGGGACGGGTTGACAGTGTGGCTGCAACAATGGGCTCGTGTCCGGCAGCAGAGCAGTGGGGAGGACGCCACAGGATGCTGAAGGCTTCGTTCTGGTGCACAGACTGGTGTGGGGCAGAGTCAACGCCACAACACCTAACAACGTATCGTATTTCAATCGTGGAGGTGATGTTGTTGTTGTTGTTGTGTATCATCGAGTCAGAACTGACCCTTAGATGACCCTCCAGCTTGTTTTTAGAGGCAGTTGATCACACTGGAGGAGGTTGCCCGGGTGAGTTCAGACCAGTGCCTTCAGGATTGCAGTGCAATTTCCTTCCACTAGGCCACCAGAGAGACTCTTTTGCTACATTGTAGAACAGATGGTAGAGGTGGAGGTATTTAGAGAGAATGAATTAACCTAAGTGCTAAAGAGCAATGATGTCAGTTTGGAGGCTAAGGTGCGCCTGATCCAAGCCATGATCTTCTCAATTGTTTGTTGTGTATCAGAGAGCTGGACAATGACAAAGGATGGCAGATGAAGAATGGGTACCTTTGAGCTGTGGTGCTGGAGAAGAGTGTTGAACACACCACAGACGGCCAAGAGAACAAGCAGGTCTGTTCTGGAGGGTGAAACCAGGTTGCCCCTCTGAGGCAAGGATCTTGAAAGTCCAACTCCCAAACTTTGGGCAGGTAGCCAGGAGGGACCTGTCCCTGGAGAAGGACATCATGTTTGGAAGGATAGACAGCACAGGAGAGGAAGAGCCTGGATGAGATGGATTGACACAGTGACTATGGCAATGGGATCAGGGGTGTCTAGACAATGAAGTTGATTCAGGCCAAGTTCAGAGCTATTGTTCATAGGGTTAGAGTTATAAAGTTCAGAGCTATTGTTCATAGGGTCACGATGAGTCATAGTTGAGTCAACAGCCTGTAACAACAACAATAATAATTACTACAGATTCAGCCTCCAACCTTACTAATCCTCCAAGCCAACTCAAGTGGTACAATTGGTTAGCAATTCAATTATTAAACTGAAAAATTAGAGGTTTAATTCCACCCTGAGACTCTCAGAAGAACTTGATGATCTGCTTCCCAGAGGTTCAATCAGGAAAAATGGAGCACAGTGTGATTTCACACATGTGTGGGCACACGCAGACACACTTACACATACACAAATGTGCGTGCACACATGCATGTGCAGACACACATGTGTGCATATACACACATACATAACAGCACACATAAGCACACATGTACACACACGTATAACACCACGCACGTACACAGAATCACACGCAAACACATAGATACACAAACAGGGAAATGCACACGTGTGTGTACACGCGCGCACACACACACTTGCACACACTGTCACCATGATGTGAAATCATCACCATGAGGACGGGTTTGGTTGAGTGAGCTCACTGAAGGAACCAGAGAGATAAATGTCCAGGAAGGAGAGGGATGCCTGCCAGCCTGCCTGGCCCCTCCAAGGTGAATCTAAAAAAATGCCACAGCCTCATTTCAAGCCAGTCCATACCAAACACCACCCCCCCCCCCAGGTTGGGTGGAAAAGTGCTGCCACAAAGATCAAGTCATTAAACAGGTTAGGCAACACTCTGCTATAGAAGCCAGGGAAGCGAAGAGAATCGCTGTAGATAAAAGAAGTGAGAAACATCATGGTGACCTCTGCACACAAGCTACCCCAACTCTGGGCCTGGGGCAGCCAGCCAGTGGGCACCTGTGCTCATGGCTTCAGCCCCCTCTATGCCTCTCAGCTATCTTAAAAACTCAAAAGACTCAGCCTCTGACATCTCACATGTCCCCAAGTCTGCAGCTTAAAAACAGAAACTCCACTCCCTGGCCCATGCTCACCCCTCTGCTTCCACCTTCCCCCCCCCCGCCCCCCGCACCTTGGAGCCTCATAGTCATTCTACAATAATGGTTTTATACAGTATTTGTCCTTGTGGGACTGAGTTAGTTCAATCAGCATAATGCTCTCCAGTCCCTCCCAAGTTAGACAGTAATTTACAAAAATCATTGCTCCTGTGTGTTGCATAGTATTCCATTATGGGAATGTACCACAACTTCTCAATCCATTCGTTTGTAGTTAGACATCTGGGTTGTTTTCATGTTCTCATAATAGTGAATAACGCTGCTATGAACGTTGGTGTACAAGTGTCCGTCTGAGCCTCAGTTCTTATTTTCTTGGGGTATATCCCAAGCAATGGAATAGCCGGGTCATATGCAATTTCAATGTTCAGCTTTTTAAGGAAGCAAAAGGCAGTTGTTCACTATGATGTGAGCTGGGTTCTAGAATCTGATGGTGCGCTCACATCTAAGCCCTCCACAGAGCCTGAGGAGATTCAGGAAAATGATTATCCCTTCTGCTCTTCCCCCTTCTCCTCTTTAAATTGCGAAGACCTCTCACACTGCGAACGGTTGGTGCGTAGGTTAAATAGGAACAGACTCTAAGGCTACCTGTCCCTGTCTTTCCCACGGCACAGTGGCTGTCATGTCTGACCCTCACCCTCTCTGTGAGATGTTTCTTTTTCCTTTTTTTTAAAAAAAAAATTTGTGTGTGTGTGTGTGTGTGTGTGTGTGTACCGTCAAATCAGATCTGACTGGTACAGGAGGAGATTGTCCCTTCTTCTCCAGCAGAGCATCTGGTGGATTTGAATCGTGCACCTCTGGGATTACAGTGCAGCTTCTTGAGAGATGGTGAGTTTCTCAAAGATCAATGAACTACAACAACAGACAGGGTCCTGAAGGTGGTACAGGGACTGGGCAATGTACTGATCTGGAGTTCATAAGTTCACCATGTCTTTGTTTGTCAGCGCCACTGAGGACAACTCATAAGGACACTGTAAGCAGCTCATCTGAACCCTGTCCTACCCTGCGCCATCCTCACAATCTCTGATACACTTGAGCCTATCGCTGCAATTACTGTGTCAGTCCACCTGGTTGAGGATCTTCTTCTCTTTTGCCATCCCTCCACCTTCCCAAGTATGATGTCCCTCTCCAAGGAATGGCTTCTCCTAGCATCATGCCCAGAGTCTATGAGATGAACCTTCATCATCTTTTTCTCCAAGGAGCATTCTGGCTGCACCTTCTCCGAGACATATCTGTTTGTTCCATGGGATATTCAGACTTCTCCAACACCACGGCTCAAAGACATCAATTCCTCTTCTGTCATCCTTATTCCTTGTGCAGCTCTCAGATGCATAGCAAGTGACTGAAAAGACCATGATATGTGCCAGGTGCACCTTAGTCCTCAAGCTGACATCATTGCTCTTCAATAATGTGGGGAAATCCTTGACTGCAGACTTTCTTAATGAAAACCGTCTCCTGATCTCCTGACTGTTGGTACCAAGTATGTTGATTGTGGGTCCAAGGAAGATAAGTCATTGTCAGTCTCAATCCTTTCTCTATCATGATGTTGCCTATTGGTCTAGTGGCGAGGATTAGATTAGGGTCACCACGAGATGGAGCCAACTCAAATGACAGGACACAATAACAAAGGACAACTGCACACATCGTTGCTGTCCCTGGGCCCTCCTCCTCTTGGGCATGGTGTCTCAAGTGTGGACATTCCCAGCCCTGGGAGCAGCCTCAGAAGCAAGGATGGTGAGACTTCATCCCATATCCTTGGAACATGCTGTCAGGCTCTGGGGAGGGATCTCATACCCGGTAAAGCAGAGGGGCAGCAAAAAAGAGCCAGGCCCTCAGTGAGGTGGACGGACACTGTGGGTGCAGCTGTGGGCTCCGCCCAGGCCGTGACAGTGGTGATGGACTGGGCAGCGCTCTGGTCTGTTGTTCACCGGCTGCCGTGAGTTAGAACAGCGTCCCCTCTGCTCACTGACCCACATGGTTCGATTCCAAAGGCCAGGACCTTGTGTGAAGATGGAGGATGGTCCTGAACAGCACGGGCCCACAGAAGGGTCAAGTCCTCCAGCTTGACAGATTCAGAAGGAATCTCAGCCTCTGCCTTCACTTTCCACCCTCCGGGATCCCACCTTCCTCCCTGCCCGTCCTCCCTCTCTCTGACCTGGGCTGATTGGCTGTTTATGTTCTTCTTCCTCTCTTACTATCCTCCCTCTGCTCTTGGGGCCCCCAGCCTCCAACCCCCGACTTGTTCAGCCCCCTTCAGGCAAGAGCCAATTTACTTTCACAAACTTTAAGGAAGAAGGGGGCGGGGGTAGGAGAGGCAGCAACCCCTTGTGCCAAAACCTTGTGCGGAGCCCAGACACCACACAATAATCATCTGGAATCCACGCTACGTAATCACCAGGCCTGCCAAGTCTCTGGGTTAAAGAGAGAGGAGGGGGGCAACAACCATGTAAATATACAATAGATCAGACTATTAAAAAAGTCTCAGCGTCAATTCCAAATCATTCCCAGCCCTGGAGGAGCAGCAGACACTCCCGAGCCAGCATCGCTTAGCTGCTGCTGCTCCTGGCTCTGAGGGGTGACAGCCAGCCTCCACGTTCTCATCTGGGAAATGGGCACATCCTGAGAACCAGCGCCTCAAAGGACAGAAGCCAGCACCTCAGTATTGAGGTGCCCATGTGACGTACAGCTCCTCTCTTGAAAAGGAAAACAAACCATTTAGCCAGCGTTGGGATGCAGCCTCAGTGCGCTGGGGAGACCCCAAGGACAATTATTTGCTGCGGGAGCATGGATGCTACTGGAAGGTCTGGGGTCGAGATGAAGTCCGCTTCGGAGAGTGTCCGCAGCTCAGAGAAGGGGCGGGGGGGGGGGGAAGAAATGAAATAAATGGTTTCTCTAATACGGGGCCATCTGGCGATTTGATAAAAGTATTGGGTTTCTCAAGGCGGTTCGCGAGTGCTCCCTGGGCGCCACCGTTTATGGCTTAAATATGACTCGCATGTGGAACCGGCATTACAAATGGGAAACAGCAGCTCGCCAGCTTGTTCCCTAATGGGGCCTTTCATCACCCCGTTACCCTTAAGCGTCTCCCTTCCTATTGTAATTGGCCCTAAATGAAAAGCATTAGTCCCGTCAATAAAGGCTAATGGTTCTACTTAGTAAAAATGAAGGGGTGGGGACAGAAAGAGGGAGCTCTTTAAAAGGCAGGAAGGGGCTGGCGTCACCTCCCTTCCGGAACCTTGGGGATGGGTATTGGGGTGCAGAGGGCTCTGTCGGGGACGCCCCTCCTGACTGCTGTGTGTTGCTGTGTGACCGAGGCCCAGCAGCTGGCCCTCTCTGTTGCTGATAGTTGCTCTGATTCCTAGTGATGGGCCCCGTGGGGTATTCTGGGCTGCAATCTCTTGGGGAGCAGACAGCCAGCTCTTTCTCTCTGGGAGCGGTTGGCGGGTTTAAACTACCGACCTTCTGTTTAGCAGCTAGCCATGCAGGACTCCAACCCGAACACTGAGGGGACGGATGTGCACAGTTCACAGAAATGGTGTCAAAGAGCAGTGGATTCTTCCGGTGGGAGGGGCCGGAGGAAGAGAATAGCTGAGCACTTAGTCAGGAGTTGGCCCTTTGGGCAGGCTCGAACCACCAGCCTTTAGGTTACCGTCCAAGGGCTTACCGATGCGTCCCCAGGCCTCCATTGGATCAGTGTGGGCTGATGGTATGCCTGGCTCCCAGGACCTGAGGGGAGGGGGAAAGAGAAGGGCTTTGAAACCTGTGAGCACTGGGATGAGGCAAGGCGTTTTAAACCATCTTCCGCTGGGTTCCCAAGCAGAGCCAGGGCTGGGCTCTGGCCACAGACAGGGACTGTTAGAAAGGAAGCCGGGGAGGAGGTTTCCACTGGGGCCCATGAGGAAACCCTTGTTTATTTGTTTGCTTAAGGCTTTTCCGAAATGGCCTTGTCGTCTCTGGCCAGCGTCCACTCCTGCCCGTGTGTGGGATGTTGTGTCCTCTGCTCGGTCCTGCACTCCGTGTTTACAGGAAGCTTCATTTTCAGCGCTTTGTCAAGTGCACAGAAACACAGTGCAGCGGGGACGAGCGTCACAGCCAGCTCACCGTGACCTCTCTGTCCAGTGAGCCAACCCTGCCTCGTAGTGAGCCTGCCAGGAACCTCGATGGGCGTCCAAGGCTGCGAATCTTCAGATCTCCAGATTCACAGCTTTCTCTGCCAACTTTTAGGTTAGTAGCTGAGTTGCTGTTGTTAGGTGCCCTTGGGTCACATACAGCTCATTATGATCATGTGAACAACAGATCTGAACCCTGTCCTATCCTGTGCTGTCCTCACTATCTCCAGTATATGTACTTGGCTCCACAACCAATGTCTTTGGGTAGCGGCAATCAGAAGACCAGGAGACACAGCACATCGGGCAAGTCCACTGTTAGGGATCTCGCCAGATTACTACTGAGGAGCAATGATGTCAATCTGGAGACTAAGGTGCACCTGATTCAGGCCTTGGTTTTTTTTCAATCACTTGTTATGCATCTGAAAGATGGACAATGAATAAAGATGACAAAAGAAGAATTAATGTCTTCAAGTTGCAAGTTGGAGAAGAGTGCCGAAGAGCCTATGAACGGCCAAAAGAACAAGCAGATATATCTTGGAGAAAGTGCAGCCAGAGTGCTCCTAGGAGGCAAGGATGGTGAAGCTTCATCCCACATACTTCGGGCATGTTGCTACGAGAGACTATTCCTTGGAGAGGAACATCATGCTTGTAAAGGTGGAGATGAGGAGAGAGGGGAAAACACAGGTGGACTGACACAGTAACTGCAGCACTGGGCTTTAGGGTGTCAGAGAAGACATCAGCAGATGAGTGGGGGGTTTGAAACACTAACCTTTTGATAAACAGATAAGTCCTTTAACCTCTGTGCTACCAGAGATCCTCATTAGCCCTCAAGCCCATTGCCTCTGAGCCCTGCAGTCTTCCCAAGCTGCAATTGTTATGGAAGCCAACCTGATTGTTCTCAGCGAGCCCGAGCACCTTAACCCCTGTGCTTCCAGGAATCCTGGGGCGTTCCCGTTCCCCTAGAGCCTCTCTCTCCTTGCCCTCAAATCCCACCCCCATTATTAACATCTTGCATTCCTGTGGTGCATTTGTCACACACAATCCATAAACTAACAATAAGAATAATAATGGACTGTGGGGGGATTGTATACCAATTGCTTTTCAAGGAGAAGAGCGAACTGGGGGTGGGGGTGGAGTGGGCGGGGAGAAAAGTGCAATAATGAATGAATGGAAATCCAAAATCTCTGTAAATGTTCATTGAAATGAATAAAACAAACAGGAGAGTTCTGGTGGCCTAGTGGCAAGAAGCTGCACCTGAAATCCCAGAGGTACACAGTTCAAATCCACCAGATGCTCTGCCAGAGAAGAAGGAGCAATATCCTCCTGTACCAGTCAGATCTGATTTGACGGTACACATGCAAAAAATAATAATAAAAATAAATAAATAAATAAATAGATAGATTATAAAAAGAAAACAAACAAAAAACCCAATGAATGCCAAGGAACACCTGGTCTACCAATAAGGAGGGCTAGTTTAAGTTTACTATCTTGTTAATTTCTAAGAGATATTTACTATTATCTGGCTGGTATTTATTTTAATGGCATCCAATTTTATTTTCATTATAAAACAGTTGCTTTTCTCAAAAAAAAAAAGAATAATAATGTTGTTGTTGTTGTTGATGCCTTCAAGTCGAGCACGACTCATAGCGACCCTATGAGGAAAAGGCCTGAAGCCCTTCTATTACTGTTGTTATTTATCAAAGTTCATAGTTTCCGGAGGCATGTTGTTTAGGAAGTGGCTGCCACTCCTGCTTCCAAACCTGTCAGAGAATGTTATTGGTTGAGTCTCCTACGATGCATAGTGATCCTATGTACAGCAGCTCTGAACCCTTCCTTGTCCTGAGCCAGTCTAATTCTGACACATCAACCCCCATCTCCCCAGTTACTGTATTAATAATAATAATAATAATAATAATAATAATAATAATTTGGAAACCTCCTTGTTATCGAGTAGGAACTGACTCAGAGCTGGCCCTCCAGTGGGCTTCTGAGGCTGTAAATCACACCAGAGGAGATTGTCCATCTTTCCCCCCATGCCCACTGTTGAAGATGAACCACCGAGAAGCACGCAACTGCCCAGGGACAACGCCTCCAGAGTTCTCAACAAACCAGAACTGGGACATGATTCACTTAAGTCCTTTTGAACTACAGCAGAATGAACACGTCAATCTTAGAAGAAACACAATCAGAATGCTTCTCAAAAGCAAAGATGGGCAGGATTGGCCTCACTGACTTAGGCCGTGTCATCCATAAAGGCCAAGGACCAGCAAAGGACACCATGTTTGGTAAAGTGAAGGGTCACAGCTATTCCTTGCTTGGAATATGCCCCAAGAAAATGAGAACTGAGGATCAAATGGAGATTTATACACCAATGTTCATAGCAGCTTATTCCCCATCATAAGAACATGGCAACAGCCCAGATGCCCAACCACAAACGAATGGATTGAGAAGTTGTGGTACAGTCACACAATGAAATACTACGCAGCATGAAGGAACAATGGTTTTGTAAATCATTACCTAACTTGGGCGGGACTGGAGAGCACTATGCTGCGTGAACTAACTCAGTTCCATGAGAACAAAAACTGTATAAAGCCATGATGGTAGAATGAGTACCAGGATCCAAGGGAGGAGGGTATAAATAGAGAGGTGAGGATGGGGGGAGGGGTGTTAATCACGCTTTTGTTCATTGCCGTCAAGTTGAGCATGACTCGTAGCCACTCTATGAACAAAAGACCTAATGCCTTTTCATAAATATCACCACTTCTCCAAGTTCAGACTTTCCAGAGGCATGTGGTTTAGGAAGTGGATGCCACTCCTGCTTCCAAACCTGTTTTACAGCTGGGAGCTCCACCAAACACCGTCCACATTGGGAAACCATTCTGATATTTGATACCCCAATGGCACAAGGTTCCACATCATAGCAAACCCAGGTTACTTCATACAGCACATTGACAAAGAGTGATGTGCAAAGTGGAAGTGTGTCCCTCCAGATAAAACAGCACTAGTTTCATTTAGCAGCAGTTAAGTGTCATTGAGTCGAATATGACTGGAAGCAATATTTGCACAAAAGACCTGAACTCTGTTTTATAACTAACATAATTTCTGTACAGAACTCTGTTCTAGAGCTAACATTATTTCTGTACATTTCTAGAGGTTAGAGAGCTTGTAGAGTTTAGAGAATGTGTAGAGTTTCCGGAGGCATCTAGTTTAGGAAGTGGATGCTACTCCTGCTTCCCAGCATAAAGCATAGTGTTGTGCAATACAACGGGTGGCTGGGGTGAAGGAAATGGGAAGGATCTTTTGTAGAAAACAATGTCTTCAAACTTTGTGTATAAATCAGTATAAAATTTTGAAAAAGAAAAGAAGGGTCAGTGAAAACAAAGAAGACCCCTCTCCAGAAAGACGATTGACCCAGGACTCAGACATACTGGTGACCGGTGACCTGGTGTGGGACTAGTCAAGTGTCCTCCTGGGAGACAGAGCGTTGCCCTGAGACGGAGCTGACTTCACAGCAGCCAGCAGCAACTCCATCTACAGAAGGACTTTTCTCGGAATGACACAGCCCCCAGGTTGTGGTGAGTGCACGGTGTCACGTGTCCACTGTGACAAAGCCATGCAGAGTGGTGGCTTGGCCTCAAAGCCTCCACATGCTCGGGACTGCCTCCTCCCTGTGTCCCCACCCCCACCCCCGCCTCTTGACCCCTGGCAACCACTAGCCTTTTCTACATCCTTATGGTTTGGTCTTGGGCATGGTGTCAGAAGGGGGCCATTCCTTGAAAAAAGACATCATGCTGGGACCGGCGGAGGGGGACCCTGAGATGGGGTGGGGAGGCACTGTGCTTCACAATTGTCAACACTCAACTTCCACTGTGCAATCCAGGGCTTCTGCATGACGCAACTGATTGAATGCATGGCTGTGGATGGAAAGATTGGGGGTTTGAGTCCAGACACAGGCACTGCAGGAGCAAGGCCTGGAGATCTGCACACATATTTCTTTTTGTCACACTATAATTATTTTACACCTGGCAGGTAATGTATTATATGTTTCTTTCTTACAAATTGAAGATTTCTGCAAACCCCAGGTCGAGTTAATCTGTTTGGTTGTTGTCAGATGCTGGCCAGTCAAGTACAACCCAGAGAGACCTAATATACTGCTGGATTCTATTGGCCAGGGTTTTCTTGCTAATTTTGCGTCTTGATGAGAGCTTGGAGGGGTGGAGGTTCAGCCAGGGAAGAAGAAGACCCTCAGCTAGCTAGATTGGCACGGAACAACGGCTTCTAGTGTGTCAGGAAGTGTGAAGATGGCACAGGATAGGACAGGGTTCAGATCTGTTTTCACTGGGCCACCATGAGTTGTACTTGACTCAATGGCACCTAACAACAACAACAGCAATTTCATTAGAGATATTGATCTGTAGTTTCTTTTTTGGTAATGTCTTTGCCTGGTTTTGACATTAGAGTTATGCTTACTGTACAGAATGACTTTGGGAGTGTTCCTTCTTTTTCTATTTTTTTGAAATAATTTGAGTAGAACTGGTGCTAGCACATCTTTGAATATTTGGTAGATTTAAGCCGTAAATCCATCTGGACTGATTTTTTTTAAAATGAGGGAGTCTTTTTATGACCTGCTCCATTTTTTCTTTTGTGATGGGACTGTTCAAGTGTTCTACGTCTGATCATATCAATCTGAGTAGGATGTGAATTTCTAGGTATTTGTCCATGAAATGGACTTTCTAACTTTCTTCCTTAATTTTCATTCCCATAGCAGACCACATGATTGTCTAATTCAGATTGGCAAATGGCAAATGCCAGTCTACCTCAGCTCACTAACGCCCAGAATGGCGATCATTGTACATTCCGTTTCATTTTTGACAACTTCCAATTTTTCTAGATTCATACTTTGCACATTCCATGTTCCAATTATTAAAGGATGTCTGCAGCTGTTTCTCCTTATTTTGAGGGTCTTCCCTTCAGAGGGCTCTACCTTTTGTGTCTAACAGTGTCCCCCCAAACTCTTTATAGTCATTGTCCAGCTTTCTGATGCATAGCAAGTAAGTAAGACCACGGCCTGAATAATCAGGTGTACCTTAGTCTCTAGACTGACACTGTTGCTCTTTAGCACTCTGCACAGGTCCCTGACAGCAGATTTTCCCAGTGTAATTTTTGGGTTTCTTGGCGGCTGGTACCAAGAGTGTTGATTGTGGAGATATATCAATAGCTGTAGCTTTCTTCACCCATAGACTTTTCAGTGGCTTCTTTTCATCAGCAGATCTTCACCAGCCCTTTCTTCTGAGGTGTCTGTAGATGAACTTGAACCTCTAGCCTTTAAGTTAGCAGCCAAATATCCTATCCAGCGACAATACATTGATGTAAAAGGTGAAAAAAGAGTAAAAATAAATTCATGTCTCCAATTCCATCCGAGGGCCCTGTACGGTTTTCCACATAGTCCGTTCCCAGCTTTATCCTATTATCCTACCTTCTTTCTTCTTCCTCTTTAATGTCCCAAATTGATTGTTCTTACTCATTATGTTGTATCCATATCAACTGTCTCAATCCTTTTAACAATGAGAAAAGTTGGGGATTAAAAGCAGAGAGAGAGAGAGAGTCTGCTTTTTAACTACATGGGAGAGATTCTTTTTATTGCCGTAGCTTCATTGCTTTTAGTCCTAAATCAAGACTTTTCTCTGTCTGCCAATTTGCAAATGGACCAATTTCTACCAATTGGCCTTAACATATACAAATCAGTGTCATAAATAAAAACAAAAGTTTTCCAGCTGATGCAGCTCTCGTCTCCTACCCCTCGCCTCCCCGCCGTGGTCTGGCAGGGAGACAGGAAAGCTCCCCTTGTCTTCAGCACTGCACACATCCTCATCTTTGCCTGGTTAAGTCTCAGCATACTGACTGCCAAAAGCTGAGATTCCGGGGTAATCGGCCCTGAGGCCTGGAACCAGAGATGCCTTCCCTACAGCAGGCCCGGTTATAAATGAAGGTTTAGTCCTTGGCCCAGAAAGTGCTGGAGCAAGAACAGCCACTGGGGACGGCAGAGCCCACCCCACAAATCCCCCCTCAGCACCCCTGAACCTCCCACAGTGCAAAAGAGATCAGATTTCGAAGTGAAGCCCACCTATCCTGTGTTCCACTGGATGGCCAATGGTGAGTTCTTGGGCCAAAGTTGCTAGGCCTTTCTTCTGTGATACCTCTGGAGGAGCTCGAACCTCTAACCTCCCAGCCAGCAGTAGACCACCCAGGAACCTGCAGAAGCACCCCTCTGTTACTCAATACCCTCTGTGAGGCAAGGAGGCAGTCACCAAGAGATGAGGTCGTCAACTCTTGGAAATCAATTCACTAGGACATAGAAGGGCTGGAATTCGGACTCGGCCCTCTTCAGAGTCCACCTGCTGAACCATGGCACCCACCCCTTCATGCCTTCTGATCACTCCCGGTAATATGACCTTGGAGGGGGCTGAGACCTCAGCCTCCCCCGCTGCTGCCCCTGCCTGGTTCAGGCTTTGCCCGGAAAGGAGACAGTTCTGCCCACTGTCCATCAGACTTGATGTCCATCGTCCTCTAGGGAAGCATTCTTTTTTTCTTTATAAGATTTAGGACATTCTTTTTATGTATGTATGTATGTATGTATTAAATTTTTATTGTATTATTTTTACGTGTACCATCAAATCAGATCTGACTGGTACAGGAGGAGATTGCCCCCTCCTTCTCCAGCAGAGCATCTGGTGGATGTGAACCACGTACCTCTGGGATTGCAGTGCAGCGTCTTGCCACTAGACCACCAGAGCTCCCTTGGGAAGCATTCTTTATATTTACGTTTCCATGAATTTTGGGTTTTCTGTGCCAGTCACCAGAGAGGTAGAGTTAAAGACACCATATTTGTAAAAGTACCGAATCCATGGAAAAGCAGAAGACCCTCAATGAGATGAATTGCAACAGTGAGTGCTACAGTGAGCGTGGTGTTGTCCTGTGCCAGTGAGTCGACTGTGACTCATAGCCATCTGTGTACAATAGCTCTGAAGCTTGCCTCATCCTGAGACAGCCTCGCTGTCTCCAACACACCTACACCCATTATCCCAGTGACGGTGTCAATTCACCTCATCTGAGGTCTTCCTTTCCTAGGATGTCCCTCCACTCTTCCAAACAGGATTTCTTTCTCCAAGAATAAGTTCCTCCTGGCAAAATGCCCAAAGTATATGAGACAGAACTGCAAGATCCTGGCCTCCAAGCAGCCACTTGGTTTCACCTTTTCCAGGATAGACTAATTTGTTCTCCTAGAAGTCCATGATCTGTTCAAGACTCTTCTCCAGCACCACAACTCAAAGGCATCAATTCTTCTCCTGTCATTCTTGGTTCTTGTCCAGCTCTTGCATACCTAGCAAGTAATTGCAAAGACCATGGCTTAGAACTGACTTCAGCACGTCCAAGATGGTGAGGAAGGTGCAGAACCGGTCAGAGTTGCCTTCTGTTGTGCTCGGGTCCCTCAGCACCACTAACAATATCTATCCCTGTCTCCTGTCTGCCATAGTCTAGTGACCCACAGGTCTATATGATGTTGGAAGCTCTGCTACCAGCATTTCAACTACCAGCAGGATCATTCATGGTAGACAGCTTCCAGTAGGAATTTTGAGACTAAGAAGGACAAAGAAGAAAAGTCTGGGGATGTATTTCTTTTTTAAAAAAATATTTATTTTTTATTTTATTATTACACTCTTGGCACCAGTAGCCAGGAGATTAAAAGGCACATTGCCATGGGAAAGCCTGCTGTTAGGGACCTCTCCAAAGTACTGAAGAGCAATGGTGTCTCTCTGGAGACTAAGGTGCGTTTGATAGAGGCCATGGTCTTTGCAATCACTTGTTATGCATCAGAGAGTTGGACAATGTCCAAGGAGGATAGAAGGAGAATTGATGCCTTTGAGCTGTGGTGCTGGAGAAGAGTATTGAGAATGCCATGGACTTCTAAACAAACAGATTCATCCTGGAAAGGGTTAAACCAGGTGGCTCCTTGGAGGCAAGGATTCTGAGGCTCCATCTAACATACTTTGGACATGTTGTGAGGAGAGACCGGTCCTTGGAGAAGGACATCATGCTTGGTAGGGTGGAGGGACGGCGCAGGAGAGGAAGGCCCTCTATGAGGTGGATTGATTCAGTACTGGGATAATCGGGATGGGAGTGTCAGAGACAGTGCAATTGGCACAGGATAGAGCAGGATTTAGGGTTTTTGTACATAGGGTCACTATGAGTCGCAAGCGACTCAACGGCACACAACAACAGCAACAATTATTATTATTAATTTTAGTGAAAATTTACAGAGACTTTGGATTTCCATTCATTCATTGTTGCACTTTTCTCCCTGCCCACCCCTCTCTGCCAATTCATGCTTCTCTTTGAAAAGTAAAAGAAAGTCTTTCATTGCTATACAATCCCTCCCCCCCACGTCCACTCCACTATGCAGCCTTCTTTCTGGACTCCTGTCATGACAATAATACCTAATTACTTATCCCTTTAAACAGTTCTCTTATCTGTTTCATCACAGTATACATAATTTATCCCATCTTTCCCAGTCTTCCCCCAACCCTGATGTCAGTCCCATTTACAACAGTGGCACTATGCAGTATTTGTCCTTTTGTGACTGAGATATTTCACTCAGCATAATGTCCTCCGGGGTCACTCATTTTGAATAATATTGCACGAATTCCTTGTTCTTTAGTGCAGCATAGTATTCCATTGTGTGACTATATCACAGCTTCTCTATCCATTCATTTGTTGATGGGCACTTAGGTTGTTTCCAATTCTTTGCTATTGTGAACAAAGCTGTCATAAACATGGGTGTGAATGTCTCTGCTTGGGTGGCAAGTATGGTCTCTTTGGGGTATATTCCAAGTATTGGAATTGCTTTGTGTCCAAAATGACGCTAGAAGATGGGTCCCTCAGGAAAGAGTCACTCAAAGTGCATAGTGGACACAACCATGGACTTCAGCAGGTGAGGAGTCATGAAGATGGTTGTAAAAATGGCCAGACCTTGTCAGACCTCAGTAGGTGGAGGTGGAGAGAGAACCAAGACCATGAACATCAGCCCAGCACTGATTTCTGTGAGGTCAAGGCCAGACATATGCCGTCATCCTTCAACATTGGTGATTGATTCTTAGACCAATCATCCCACCCATGGTGCTCTCTACTTCTCTACTGGGTTCCATAATTCCTTGCAGTGGTCACACCCAACTCACAAACAATGGTCACAGAATTTATTAGGGAAGTTTTTGTTGTTACATGCTGTGGAGTTGGAACTGACTCTGGTAAGTTTTCAGAGGATATAAATTGCATAGGAGAAGATCACCCATCTTTCTTCCATGAATCAGCTGGTCAATCTTTGGCTTGACAGCACAGCTACCCACTAAGACACCAGAATTTTCCATTAGTGAAGTTGTGATGTACTGTCAAGTCAGAACAGACTCATGGCTGACTCTCCAATGGGTTTTCAGAGTCAGTAAATGACACAGGAGGAGACTTCCCATCTTTCTCCCACAGAAAAGCTGATGGATTCGAACCTCCTGCCTTTGGATTGAGAGTGCAATTTTTTGCCACCAAGCCAATAGAGCTCTCTATTAGGAAAGTTGTTGTTGTGTGTTTTCTAGTCAGAACCGACCCGTAACTGGCCACTCTGTGACTATCAGAAGCAGTTTAATCACACCAGAGATTGCCCGTCTTTCTCCTGCAAAGCAGCTGGTGGATTTGAACCATGTGTCTTTGGGATTACCACACTTCTTACCACTAGGCCACTAGAGCTCCTAGGAAGCTTAGTGAAGTAGCATGTTATAATTCAGAATCAGGAATGCCTCAGGATACAATGCTTTGGTCAGGACTGCTTCTCAGCTGTGTGCACAGGCCTCCCTCTTTGCTCTCAGCCTTTGGACCTTCGGCTAGCATCTGCCCTGCACAGGCAAGTAAACAGAGCTCTTTTTTAAAAAAA
>NW_006399879.1:1109849-1112895 GCF_000299155.1 Elephantulus edwardii | reverse complement strand
TTTGGAATTTAGATGCACTGTTATCAATTGTGCTTAGCCGTACATGTTCATATCCTTGAAGATGTATCATGGAAGTGTTGCAGCCTAGAAGACACTTTAAATTTTATTTTTCTAAGTTTTTTTATTTTGAATTTACTTTAATGAAAGTTTATATAGACTTTGGAGTTCCATTCATTCATTGTTGCACTTTTCTCCCTGCCCCTCCCAATTCACTTTTCATTTTGAAAAGTAAAAGAAAAAATTCTTTCATTGTTATTCAATCCCCCCCCCAAGTTCACACCACTATGCAGCCTTCATTCTGGACCCCTGTTATAATAATAATAATAATACGATCTAATCATGTCAGTCCTCTTTTATAACAGTGGCATTACGCCATATTTGTCTTTCTGTGACTGAGATATTTCACTAGCATAATGTCCTCCAGGGTCACCCATTTTGTATAATATTTCATGAGTTCCTTGTTTTTCAGTGCAGCATGGTATTTCCTTGTGAGAACACACCACAGCTTCTCTATCCATGCGTTTGTTGAAGGGCACTTAGGTTGTTTCCAACTCCTCGCTATTATGAACAAAGCCACGATAAACATGGATGTGCATATATCTGCTTGGGTGGCAGTTATGGTCTCTTTGGGGTATATTCCCAGTAGTGGAATTGCTGGGTCAAATGGTATTTCTATTTGCAACTTCTTGAGAAAGTGCCATACAGACTTCCACAGTGATTGCACCATTTTACACCCCCAGTGATGGTAATCACACTCTGTCTCTTGAATCTAGGAGGTTCTCAGGCCAGGGACCGCAGGTCCAAAGGAGACGTTCCATCCACTCCTGGCTCCTCTTTTTCCCGATGGCAGTGACCTCTCCCCTTCCACTTCCAGAATTGGCTTCCAGAAGCCCAGCAGGATGGCAACACTGACCAATCCTCTCATTCAGGTTCTCTCTGTATGGTTCCATTCCTGCAGTGCTTCTGTAAACCTTATTTGCATTATTAGGAGGCTGTCTGATCCTATTCTTGTTGCTGTTAGATGCCATCTAGTCAGGAATGACTCATAGAGACCCTGTGAACAATATTACATGAACCTTGTCCTATCCTGTGCCATCCTCAAAATCTCCAACACCCTCAAGCCCATTGCAACAGTCACTGTATCAACCCACCTGGTTAAGGGTCTTTCCCTCCTTCTCTGTCCCTCCACCTTTCTCAGCTTGATGTCCTTCTCCAAGGAATAACCTCTCCTAGCAACATGCTGAAAGTATGTGGTATAAAGTTTCATGATCTTTGTTGCCAAGGAGAGTTCTGATGGCACCCTCTTCAAGGCATATCTGCTTGTTTTGTGGCAGTCCATGGTATATTCCTCACTCTTCTCCAGCAACACAGCTCAAAGACATCAATTCTTCCTCTGTCATCCTTAGTCATTGGCCAGTTCTCAGACGCATAGCAAACGATGGGAAAGACCATGGCCTGAATCAGGTGCACCTTAGTCCTCAAACTGCCATCATTGTTCCTCAATAATTTGGGGAGGTCCCTGACTGTAGACTTTCCCAGTGAAATACGTCTCCTGATCTCCTGACTGTTGGTATCAAGTGGGCTTATTTGCAGGGGCCCACCTACTCCTTTTTGAGAGTCAGAAGAACAAGGGTAGAAAGACCATATTAAGTAGTTCACTGCATCCCAATGTCATAATACCAAGCAATATTTTATTCCATTGTAGATGCACATGTTATGAGTCACAGATAACTAAAAGGAGCTATAGATACCACAGAGCAATATACAGTAGGATTGTGAAAATCACAATTGTATCTCATTTGTGGTCAACCATTTATGGTTTGTTGAGACCTTTCACCCCCTCTGTTAATTGTTGAGTACTGTCAAGTTGGAACTGACACCTCGCTGGCCCTCCAGAGTCAGTTAATCTCATAGGAGGAGATTGTCCATCTTCCTGCAGAGTGGCTGGTGTATTCAACTACTGTGTCCCTTTGGGTTGGCAGTGCAGTTTCTTACCACTAAAGCCACAAGTCGACCAAACACTCACGTAGTCCCTGTGGACAACAGAGCTGAACTCTGCCGTACCCTGTGCCGTCCTCACCTCATTTTCTCTGCCACACTTGAGAGCACTGTTGCAGACACTGTGTCAAGCCACCCCGTTGAGGGTCTTCCTCTCTTTTGAACACTCTCTTTCCAGCATAGTATCTTTTTCCATGAACTGGTCTTTCCTTATCCTGTGTAGTTGATGGTCATTTCCACAATCAGTACCTGGCCTAGATTTCACAGCTGATATTGAGCTTCTCCAGCGATTCTTTCCACAGATGTAATCAATCTGATTCCTCTGCATACCATCAGGTGAAATCCATGTGTATAGCCTGTGTTTATGTTTCTTTTTTTCTTTATTTTTTTCCTACTAGTTTATTTACAAAACTCGAATACAAAGTCAAACAAATTATTTCCATTTCCTTCACCCCCACCACCCATCAAACTGTACAACCCAATGATTAATCCCCTTTCCCCTGCACATCCACATCCCTCTGCTTCCAGCCTCTCCCACCCCTCCTGGATCCTTATACTCATTCTACAATAATGGTCTAATACAATATTTATCCTTGTGGGACTGAGTTAGTTCACTCAGCATAATGCTCTCCAGTCCCTCCCAAGTTAAGTAATAATTTACAAAGTTATTGCTCCTGCATGCTGCATAGTATTCCATTGTGTGAGTGTACCAGAATTTCTCAATCCATTCATTTGTGGTTGGACATTTGAGCTGTTTCCATGTTCTTGCAATGGTGAATAATGCTGCTATGAATATCGGTGTACAAATCTCAGTTTGTTCCTCAGTTCTCCTATTCTCAGGGTATTTTCCAAATAGTGGAATAGCTGGGTCATGTGGAATTTCTATGCTCAGCTTTTTGAGGAAGCACCAAACTGTCTTCCAGAATGATTTCACCATTTTACAATCCCACCAACAATGTATAAGAGTTCCTTTCTTTTTTTTTTAATTTAGGTTGTTTATTTTTCATTTCAATGAACATCTACAGAGATTTTGGGATTCCATTCATTC
>NW_006399879.1:1092370-1109694 GCF_000299155.1 Elephantulus edwardii | reverse complement strand
AAAAATAATGCCCTAAAATATAATACTTTTAGACTATTCTCTCCCCCATAGACTTCAATGCCGTAAACATATTTCATCCAGTTTTTCTCAGTCTTACCCTTTCTTGTCACATCCTCTCCAACATCTATTTCTTGCTACCCTGTTAAACTTTGTCACTCTTACTGGAGTGAGATGGTACCTCATAGTGGTTTTGATTTGCATCTCTCTTATAGACAGTGATTTGGAGCATTTCTTCATGTGTCTGTTTGCCATTTGAATATCTTCCTCTGTGAAAATTCTTTCCATGTCTTTTGCCCATTTTGTAATTGGGTTATCAGTCTTTTTCTTGTGGAGACCCAGGAGTATTCTGTAAAATTTTGTTATAAGACTCTTGTCTGAGATGGTATTACCAAATGTTTGTTCCCAGTTTGTAGGTTTTCTTCTCACCCATTAGAAAAAAGGTTTTTATGTGTACAGGGATTTAATCTTTAGAAGGTCCTAAGCATCCGTTTTATCCTCTTTAGATTGTGCATTTCTGGTTGTATTTGGCAATATCTTTATACCTTGTACTAGGGCTTCTAAGCTTGATCCCAGTTTGTCTCTTATGAATGTTATGGTTTTGGGCTTTACTCCCAGGTCTCTGATCCACCTTGAGTTGATTTTTGTGTCTGGTGTGAGATGTGGATCCTGTTTCAGCTTTCTACAGGTAGCAGTCCAGTTTTGCCAGCACCATTTGTTGAAGAGGTTGTCACTTCCCCATTTGATAGCTTTGATTTCCTTATCGAATATCAGTTGACCATAGATAGCTGGGTCTATTTCTGGGTTCTCAGTTCTATTCCAGTGGTCTATGTGCCTGTCATTGTACCAGGACCATGCTATTTTGGTTACTACTGCTGTGTAGTAGGTTTTGAGGTCAGGGAGCGTTATGCCTCCAACCTCATTTTTGTTTCTCAGAAGTGTTTTTCTTAAGCAAGGCAGTCTTTGTAAAGATTAACCAACTTGGAAACCCTATGGGACAGCTCGCCTTCACCCCACAGGGTCCGTGTGAGTTGTAGTCAACTCCATGGCAGTAGGTTGGTTGGGGTTAAGAGGAATCAGCTGGGTGCTTTTCACAAGAGGCGCCACCCAAAGCTACAAGGTTTCCTTCCTAGAACAGGCTGGTGGACTGTTTGCTGTTAGGGTCGCTGTCCTGTGCTGAGGTCTGCTGTGCACTGTACCCCAAGTTCTAAAGAGACTGTGGAGGGGAGATGGAGGGAGCTCTCTGTGCAAAGCCCCGTCTTAAAGAGAGAGGCAAGGACTTGCTCCAAGTTACCACAGAGTGAGGAAAAATTTTCCCACCATCTTGTAATTGCTGCTTGCTGGGTAACTGAGCCATGAAAAACGATCAGACCCATGTTGCTGTGCTGGCCTCAGAGGGGAAAAAATATCCTGAAAGCAAATTGTTGTGGTGGAAAAAGGCACTGTCTGCATTCCAGGGGCTCCTGGAAGGCCCTGTCCACGCTGCTGGGGAGTGTCTGCAGGACTCAGCCCGTTTCCAGGGCAACTGTGGTAAGCAGGGGGGTTACCTCTTCTCTCCGGTGGAGCCACGTGTGGGGTTTGTGACCGTGGATGAGTTACTAAGCTTCTCTGTGCTTCAGTTTGTTATTGTTGTTATGTGCAGCCGAGTCGCTTGCGACTATGTACAACAGCCCTAAACTCTGCTCGATCCTTTGCCAATCTTATTGTCTCTGACACACCTATCCCCATTACCCCAGTCATTAAATCAATTCATCTCATAGAGGGTCTTCCCCTCCTGCACTGTCCCTCCACCCTCCCAAACATGACTTCCCTCTCCAAGGACCTGTCCCTCCTTGCAACATGTCCAAAGTCTGTCAGACGATGCTTCAGAATCTTTGCCTCCAAGGAGCAGCCTGGTTTAACCCTCTCCAGGATGAATCTGTTTGTTTTCTTAGCAGTCCATGTGCCTCAGTTTGCTCATCGATAAAATAGTGGGAGGCTGTGATGTCAGAAGAGACACCATTGGTATTTGAAAGACCAGGAGGGTCATCCGTAGTGGACAGATTTCAGCAGAGATTCCAAGGTAAGACTAGGAAAAAAGAGCTGGTGTTTTACGTCAAAAAAAAATTAGCCAGGGAAACCCTATGGGTCTCAGGAGAGCCTTGTCTAACTCACTCTCCCTGGACCTGTCATCACGGTCTGTCACTGAAGCAAGACATTCGTGTTTGATGGCAGAGAGGATCAACGAGGGTGAGGGATGGGCTGGCACACGAGCCACAGAATGGACTTGAACTTGGCTCTGATGCCAAGGGCGATACAGTGCTGATCACGTTTAGTTCCATTGAGCTTGTGCGCAGCAGGGGTCAGAGTCAAGGAGCAGTAGCTAGCTAGACCTACCTGCTGGGGTGGTTTGTGGACATGAAGCCACAGGAAAGGTGAAATTTCATCCTAGCACTGACTCTTGTCTGTTGTTGCTAGGTGCCATCAAGTCAACTTTAACTCATAGGGACCCCAATGGACAACAACCTTCAACACGGACTGCATCTCAATGTCAAGGAAACAAAACTCCTCACCAATAAGTAGCATCACCATAGATGGAGAAAAGATTGAGGGTGTCAACGATTTCATCTTACTTGTACCCACAGTGAATATCCTTGGTACCAGCAGCCAGGAGATCAGAAGACACGTTGGGACAGTCTGTAGTCAGGACCACTCCAAAGGGTTGAGAAGCAATGATGTCAGTTGAGGACTAAAATGTGCCTGATTCAGGCCGTGGTCTTTTCAGTTACTTGCTATGCATCTGAAAGCTGGAAATGACTGAAGATGGCAGAAGAATTTATGCCTTTGAGCTGAGCTGTGGTGTTGGAGAAGAGTACTAAATATCCCACAGACTGCCAAGAACAAACAGGTTTGTCTTGAAGAAGATCAAGGAGCAGCTAGACTGTTCCTGGGAGGCAAAGTTATACAGTTTCATCTCACATACTTTGGGCATGTGGCTAGGAGAAGCAATTCCTTCTAGAAGGACATGATACTTGCTAAGATGAGGGACAGTGAAGGAGAGGAAGACTGTCATCCACGTGGATTGACACAGTGACTGTGGCAATGGGCTTGAGGGTGTTGGAGATTGTGAGGACAGCACAGGATAGGACAGGGTTCAGATCTGTTGTTCACAGGGACACTATGAGTCATTCTCAAGGGCACCTAACAACAACAACGGACAGCAGAGTGAAGCCCTCCACAATCCCACTCCATCCTCACACCCTCCGCTGTGCTTAAGTCCCCAGTTGTAGCCACTGTGCCAATCTACCAGCTGATCGACAAGAGACAGATGGGCAATCTCCTCCCCTACAGTTTGGAAACCAATGGAAACGTCCCTGTGAGTCCAAAGCTGCTCACCAGCTGTGAGCTTGGTGTTTGAAATACTGTCTACGACACGCGTATGACAATAAATTCTCTTTGCTGTGCAGTCAGAACCGCCTCACGACTGACCCTAAAAGTCCAGCTCCCTGGAAACCAAACCTTTCCAAAGGTGAGCAATCTCCTTCCAGTGAGAGGAGGTCACCCACCTTTCTTTCGCAGAGCTGCGGGGGGGATACAAACCACCATCGAGAAAGAGCCTGGGGTCAGCAATGCAGCTCCCTACAGACCAGGGGGAAAAGCCATTCAAGGGTGGCTCCTTGTAACATACGTGCATCTGAAATCAGGTGCTGCCTACACTTGCCAACTAAGGAACTTTTCTCAAAGGGTTCTTTCTTGGGCAAAGAGAACCTTCTCCAAGATCAGTGGGTCCTTCCCTGTTGAGAATGGCAGTAGCCTGGTGATGCAGTGAATGAAGCACTTGACTACCAACCAACCAAAAGGTTGGTAGTTCGAATCTCCCAGTTCGTTCTTAGGAGAGAAGTGAGACAATCTCAGTAAAGTTCTTGGAAACCCTAAGAGGTAGGTCTACTCATTGTGAGTCACAAGCAGGTGGAAAGCAGTTTTGATTTCAAGGAGGAGTGTTAGGGATTGATCTGTGTCCCCTCACAGTACATGCTGGAATCTTGACCCCAGCGGATGTGATGCTCTTTGCAAATGTCGTTATTAGTCATCAAGTTACCCGCAGCTCGTAACAATCCTATGTACAACAGCTTTGAACCTGGCCCTGTCCTGAGCCAATCTCACTGACTCTGACACACCAACCTCCATTGCCCCAGTTACTGTATCAATCCATCTCATCTGGGGTCTCCCTCTTCTGTGCTGTCCTTCCACTCTTCTGAGCATGATGTCCTTCTCCAAGTACTGGTCCCTACTGGCCACATGCCAAAGTATGTGAGATGGAGCTTCAAAGTCTTAGCCTCCAAGGAGAAACTTGGTTTCGTCCTCTCCAAGACAGACCTGTTTGTTTTCTTGCGGTCCATGGTACGTTCGAGACTTCTCCAGCACCACAACTCAAAGGCATCAATAATTCTTCTGTCATGGTTACTTCAGTTCTCTGATGCATAGCAAGTAATTGTGAAGACCAAGGCCTGGATTAGGTGCACCTTAATCTCTAGACTGACACCGTTGCTTGTCAGTATGCTGGAGAGGTTCCTGACAGATTTTCCCAGTGCAATTTGTCTTTTGATTTTCTGGCTGCTGGTGCCAAGATTGTTGATTGTGGAGTTGAGCAAGTTGTAAATGTTAACAACCTCACTCTCTTCTC
This sequence comes from Elephantulus edwardii, assembly GCF_000299155.1. NCBI lineage: Eukaryota > Metazoa > Chordata > Mammalia > Macroscelidea > Macroscelididae > Elephantulus > Elephantulus edwardii. The sequence continues at coordinate 1,105,034 of NW_006399879.1, read as the reverse complement.
CATCTATCATAGTGCTACCAATTGGTCCAGGGGTGAGAATCTTTGTCTTCTTGATGTTGACCTTCAATCCATATTGAAGGCTGCAGTCCTTGACTTTCTGTAGCAAGCACTTCAGGTTCTGCTCAATTTCAGCAAGCAAGATTGTCTTGTGTGCATGCATAGGTTGTTGATGATTCTTCCTCCAATCCTGATGCTACATTCCTCCTTATAGAGCCCAGCCTCCCATATGATCTGTTCTGCATATGGTTGAAAAGGTGTGGAGACAGGACACATCGCTGGTGCAATCCTTCCCTGATTTTGAACCGTGCAGTGTTTCCTTCCTCTATTCTGAGTACTGCCTCCTGGATCCAGTTAAGGTTTTGCATAAACACGATCAAGTGTTCTGGGCTTCTCCTCAAGGTTAATCACAATTTGTTGGGATCCACACAGTCAAATGCATTTGCACGGCCAGTGGAACACAGATAGACATTCCTCTGGTACTCTTTACTTTCTGCCAAGATCCATCTGACATTGCCGATAATGTCTCTAGTGTCACAACCTCTTCAAAATCCTTGTATTTCTCGTAGTCTTCTGACAATGTACTGTTGCAGTAGTTTTTGGATAATCTTTAGCAGGATTTTGCTAGTCTGTGATATTAGTGATATTGTTCGATAATTTCCACATTCTACCAGGTAACCTTTATTTAAAAAAAGGGGGGGAATAAATATGTATCTCTTCCAGTCAGTTGGCCAAGTAGTTGTCCTCTAGATTTCTTGGCACAACCTGGTGGGCACATCCAGGGCAGCATCTGTTTGTTGATATATGTCAACTGGTATCCCATCAATTCCTGCACTTCATTTTTTTCCCAAGTCCTTCAGAGCAGCCTGAACTTTCTCCTTCATCAGCACAGGCTCTTGATCATGTGTTGTTTTGGGAAATTCTTCTGTGTCAGCCAATCCTTTTCAGGACTCTGTACACTCCTTCCAACTTCTTTTAATGCTTCCTGGATTCATTCAATATTCTGCCCACAGCATCCTTAAATATTGCAACTCAAGGATTGAATTTATTCTTTAATTCCTTCAGTTAAGAAATACCGAGGTCTTTAGAAGGATGGGCAGTCTCTTCCCATGCGATTAACTGCCTCTGAAAACCTGCTAGATGGTCCGCTCTGGGTTGGGTCTGACTCAATGGTATTCAACAACAACAACCAGCAAGGAAAAGGTGACAGTGACTCATGTTGATTTAGACTCTTAGCTCTTCAGGTATGGAAGAAAAGACAATTCTTCCTCTCAGGTCACCCACTTGAGGCATTTGTCACAGTACTTCTGGGAGATGAGGGCAATCCTAACTGCTGCCCCAGATGGGGTAAAGAACTATGCTTCTCTGCTTGGCCTTTCTCATATTCACATCCCAGTGCAGCTTCCAGGAACACCAGACAAGAAAAGACCTGGTGGTCTTACTAGGTGTGCATCTGAGAGCTGGGCAACGACTAAGGATGACAGAAGATGAGTAGACGCCTTTGAGCTGTGGTGTTGGAGAAGTATTCTGAAGACCCTCTGGATGGCCAAGAGAACAAATAAATACATCTTGGAGAAAGTGCAGTCAGAGCGCTCCGAGAGGTGAGGAAGGCGGAGCGTCATCCCCCATACGTTAGACATGTTATTAGGAGACGTGCCAGGAGACATGCCAGTCCTTGGAAAAGGACGTCATCTGGGAAAGGTGGAGGGTTACAGTAAGAGAGGAAGATCCACGATAGGACAGATCGACACCGTGACTGCAATGGGCTCCAGTGTGTCAGATGATGAGGATGGCACAGGATAGGACAGGGTTCACAGGGACAACTTGAATCAGAGTTGATTGGACATCACCTGGCAGCACCAGGAGCACTTTCCACCTATCTTCTTGCCTGACTGGCTTCTCTGTGGATCCTGAGAGGTTGAACGTCTAACATTTTACAGCGAGGATGCCAAAGCTCACAGAGCTGGGTCACTCCTCTGAGGCCATACAGCACGTGGATGATAAAGCTGCTACAGCCCTTATTAATTAAAAAAATGTTATTTTTTAAATTTTATTAATTGTGATGAATGTTTACAGAGATTTTGGATTTCCGTTCACTCATTGTTGCACCTTTCTCCCTTTCCCCCTCCCCCCCAGTTCGCTTCTCTCTTTGAAAAGCAAAAGAAAAACTCCTTCATTGGTATAAAATCCCCCATCTGCATCCTGCATCCCACCCCCTGCCCCAAGTGCACTCCACTATGCAACCTTCACTCTGGCCTCTTGCGATAATCATAATACACTATCATATTACTTGTAAACTCTTCTCTCCCTCATCTGTTTCAATGCAGTATACATAATTTATCCAATTTTTCTCAGTCTTATCCCAACCCTGATGTCAGTCCCATTCTACAACAGTGGCACTATGAAGTATTTGTCCCTTTGTGACTGAGATATTTCACTCAGCATAATGTCCTCCAGGGTCACCCATGTTTAATAATATTGTGTGAGTTCCTTACTTTTCAATGGAGCGTAGTATTCCATTGTGTGAATATACCAGAGCTTCTCTATCCATTCGTTTGAAAATGCTCTCGTGTTGTTGTAAGGTGCCATCAAGTTGAGTGTGATGCGTAGTAACCTTATGAATGATAGCTCTGAACCCTGTCCTACCCTGTGCCATCCTCACAATCTCTGACATACGTGAGCCCACTGCTGCAGTCACTGTGTCAACCTGTCTGGTCAAGGTTCTTCCTCTCCTCCACCGCCCATCCCCCTTTCCAAGTACGATGTCCTTCTCCAAGGAATAGTCTCTCTAGCAGCATGCTGAAAGTATGTGAAACAAAGATTTGAAATCTTTGCCTCCAAGGAGCACTCTGACTACACTTTCTCTAAGACATAATTTGTTTATCCTTTTGGAAGTCCATGGGATATTCAGTACTCCTCTCCAGCACCACCATTCAAGGGCATAAATTATTCTTCTGTCCTCTTTAATCCTGGCTATAGGTAAGGAATACCAGAAGAAAGTCTATTTGTGCTTTGTTGACTTATGCGAAGGCATTTGACTGTGTGGATCATGGCAAGTTGTGGCTGACGTTGAGAAGAATGGGAATCCCAGAGCACTTGACTGTGCTCATGAGGAACCTATACTTAGACCAGGAAGCTGTTGTGTGAACAGAGCAGGGGAGCACTGCATGGTTTGGAACTGGGAAGGGAGTGTGTCCGGGATGTATTTTGTCTCCATGTCTGTTCAATCTATATGCTGAGCAAATTATCCAAGAAGATGAACTCCATGAAGAGGAATGTGGCATCAGGACTGGACAGAGACTCATCAATAACCTGCGTTATGTGGATGACACAACCTTACTTTGCGGAAATCACATTAGGAGGACTTGAAGTACTTGTGGCAGAGGATCAAGGAATGGAGCCATCAGTATTGATTGCATCTCAATATCAAGAAAACAAAAGATTCTTACCACCCGACCAATCAACAGTGTCATGATGGATGGAGAGGAGATTGAAACTGTCAAAAGCTTCATCCTGCTTGGATCCACAATTAACACCTTCGGTAGGAGCAGTCAGGAAATAAGGAGATGCACTTCACTGGGAAAATCTGCAGTTAGGAACCTTTCCCAATTATTGAGGATGTCAGTTTGAGGACTAGGGTGCATCTGATTCAAGCCATGGTCTTTTTGATTACTAGCTATGCAACCGAGACCTGAATCATGAATAAGGAGGACAGAAGAAGAACTGACGCCTTTGAGCTGTGGTGTTGGAGAAGCGCACTGAACATCCCACGGACGGCCAAGAGAATGAACAGATATGCCTTGGCGAGGGTGCAGCCGGCGTGCTCTTTGGAGTCTTCACCTAACATACTTTGGACGTATTGCTAAGAGGTGTCATTCTTTGGAGAGGGACATGACGTCGGGAAGGGTGGAGGGTCGGTGAAGGAGAGGAAGACCTTCAACCAGGTGGATTGACAAGATGACTGCTGCAATGGGTTCTTGTGTGTCAGGAAGTGTGAGGATGGCGCAGGACAGGACTGGTTTCAGATCTTTTGTTCACAGGGTCGCTATAAGTCATACTCAACTCAATGGCACCTAGCAACAACAACAACAACATCTTTAGTCATTTTCTAGCTCTCAGATACATTGACTGAAAAGACCATGGCCTGAATCGGGTGCACCTCAGTCCTTGTACTAACATCATTGCTCCTCAATAATTTGTAGACATGTCTGACCACAGACTTTCTCCATGAAATACACCTCCTTATCTCCTTACTGTCCATATCAAGTGTACTGATTTATCTCTTACAGAAACGTAAAATTAGATTTTTGCCTTGATCTTTGCTATCTTGGGATAAGACTCTAAACCCTTAACATCATTTTCGGGTGATCAGCCAAGAACAAAACCGTGTCTAGGGAGTGTGCTTAGCATTGCCAAGCTGTACGCTTTCAGCAACAGTCAGTCATGTTTCTGAAATGAAAGCTTGATAATATCTATTACTTGTCATATTGTTCCCTCATCAGCCCTTTATGGTTGTCATGGGAATGCAGGAATTCCGAATCACATTCACAGGATCAGTTGCAGAGAGTGAGAGATATGATGGGGAAATTCACTGTCTCTTCCCACTCTGCGTTCACACAAGAGCTCTGAAGTCCCTCCAAATCCTGAGGTCTCTCGGCCTCTGGTTCTGCTGATGCCCTTGGAGGAGGGCAGTCCACGGGACAGAGCCAGCATTGGCGAAACTGTGGCCTCCAGGCCTTAACGCAGGTCAGTGCTGGTAACACTTTCCTGAGCTTTGCATTTACAAAACCCAGATGCAGGTCCTGGCTCCGGCACCATTGGCTAGGCGGTCTTGGACAAATCCTTTACTATCTTGGCGTCCCTTTATCTGCATTTTCCACATTGGTAAGGTAGAAATGATAACATTGGGCCCAAACCTGCCATAGGCAGGGGGAAAAAAGAAACGAAACAGCTTCATTTAAAATGTTTAAAAGCTGCAGGTAGAATATTTCACCTAGGGAGACACATTGAATGCACGGTGTTACAGCCTTGTCTCCCCGCTTCTAGCCCCAGTCCGTAGCTAGTCCAGTCCCTTGCAAGGTTCCCATGTAAAAACTGCACTCCCCGTGCACCAGCTCCAGGTTGCAAGGGGACTGACTCGTCCACTGAGTGTCCTCGGTGACCGGATGCCATGGGAGAGTCATTCGAGCGGTGATTTAGTGATAGATTTCTCACCATCTGTGCGGGAGACTCGTGTTCAATTCCCAGCGAGGCCCCTCCTGAATTATCATCATCTCTGGAGGCTTGTGTGCTGCTGTGTCGTACTAACTGAAAGGTCTGTGGTTGAACCTACCTGCTGGAGGTCTGTCTGTGGTTTGAACCCACCTGCTGGAGGTCTGTTTTGGTAAAGGTTGCATCCTGGCAAGCCCTGTTGGACGGCTCTGCTATGTAACACACAGGGCCACTGGGTCCACAACCAATATGATTAACCACAACGCCAAGCCGAGCAGATTTTAGAGGAGCTTCCAGACCGAGAAGGAGCAGGGGAATGCTGGTAATGTGTTTCCCAACATCGTACTTCTTGTGTTGTTAGATGCCACCAAGCTGGCCGTGACTTACTAACCTTTATGTAGAATAGAACGAAATGTCACTTGGTCCTGTCTCTCCTCACACCTGGTGGGGCATGTGGGCTCACGACTGCAGCCTCTGACAGTCCATCGTGCTGAAGGTCGTTTCTGATGACTCTGTACTTTTCTAACGATGGCGTCCTCCTTGGTCCCATCTGATGACAAGACCAAACTAAGCAAGATGAAGTCTCATCACCCTCTTCTTGATGGAACATCCTGACTCTACTTGTTCTAAGACCAACTTGCCCTCAAAATGAGCCACTAGCACTCCCATGGGTCATCCTTTCATTGTGGGGATAGTGAGGGACCAGCAGAATTCCATCCCTTTGTACACAAGGTCACCGTGAATGGAGGACTGACTCGGTGGTCGCTGATGACAGCAGCTGGAGGACAGAGATGTGGCTGACGTTGGTTATAATCTCTTGAATATCCAACCTGGCCTCCTCCATGTCGCCTACTTCTTCCTCCAAGCTCTATCACTGCTCAGCTTTTCATAAAACCGGACCATCTACTCTCCAGGCATACCTACCTACAGGTCTTCAATCACAGACTCAAGAATCATCACAATCAGATGGAGTTGTTTGGACATCTCCACATGAATAAGGATGACAGAGGAAGAATTGATGCCTTTGAGCTGTGGTGTGGGAGAGAGAGGTGTTTTGACAAAAGATTATGTACTAACCCCTGGTTCTTGTGAGTGTAACTTTGTATGGAAAAAGTGTCTTTGAAGATGCTCTCATTAGGTTAACATGAGGTCATCTGGGAGTAGAGTGAGTCCTAATCCAACATGATAGGTCCTCATATAATATAAGAGACATAGACATACTGCAGAGGGAAGACAGCCAAGTGATGACGGGGAATAACTTATCCACAAAACAAAGAACAGGGGTTATCTATCACCAGAAGCCTTTTGAGATGTACTTAACAGGAGCTCCCTGAGATCCTTCATACAGGGTCAACACGACCACCCTCTGATTTCAGACTCCCAGGCTCCAGAACCATGAGATGATAAATTTCTTCCCAACTTGTGCTTTTTTGTTACAACAGCCATGAGACACTAATACAGATGCTTAAGATCAGTTTTGCAGGGGGGAAAAACATCTATGTCCTTCGAAATACCTTCTCCGCTTTTTCTCCCATATATCTTACAAGCTGAAAGGAAGGGAGAGGAGAGCAGAATGCCCAGTGGTTCTGGGTCTAGGCCAGCTGTGTTCAGGAGCACACAGCACCTAGTTTTCTGAGTATCAGTCCCTCTGTGCAGATTGTCATTTGTCTGATAGTTGATCACACTGTGGTTATTTAGACAATGCTATGATGCTCAAAGTTGTTCCATCCGTATTTCTCAGGAAGATATGGTGGACAGATTTCAGAAGAGACATACTGGGAAGACAAATCTAGAAATGTACTTTAAAAAAAGTGGGCAGTGAATGCATGATACCTCACATCTGAACGCTGTCCCACTCAACGTGCTTTGGACCTACCTCCAGGGAGAGGTAAGAGTGAGTTGCTGGTTGTGGTGGTTGTTATGCACCGTCGAGTCACCTGTGACTCATAGCACCGCTGTGTACAACAGCCCTAAACCCTGCTCTGTCCTGTGCCAGTCTCACTGTCTCCAACATATCCACCCCCATTACCCCAGTCACTGAATCAATCCACCTCATAGAGGGTCTTCCTCTCCTGTGCTGTCCCTCCACCCTCCTAAGCATGACGTCCTTCTTCAAGGACTGGTCACTCCTTGCAACATGTCCAAAGTATGTCAGACGAAGCTTCAGAATCCTTGACTCAAAAGAGCAGCCTGGTTTAACTTCCTACAGGAGAGACCTGTTCATTTTCTTAGTACCCTCAATATTCTTCTCCAACACCACCAACTCAAAGGCATCAATTCCCCTATCCTCCCTAGTCATTGTCCACCTCTCTGACGCATAGCAAGTGATTGGAAAGACCATGGCCTGTATCAGGCACACCTTAGTCTCCAGAGTGACACCATTGCTCTTCAGTACTTTGGAGAGGTCTCTAACAGCAGACTTTGCCATGGCAATAGGTCTTTTAATTTCCTGGCTGCTGGTGACAAGAGTGTTGACTTTGGAGCCAAGCAAACTAAAACTGTGAGCAATCTCAATCTCTTCACCATCGATCCTGATGCTGCCAATCAGCCCAGTGGTGAGAATCTTTGTTTTCTTGATATTGAGCCTCAATCCATATTTTCGGTTCAAGTTCTTGACCTTCTGCAGCAAGCATTTCAGGTCCTCCTCAGTTTCAGCAAGCAGGGTGTGTCATCTGCATAATGGAGATTGTTGATAAATCTTCCACCAATCTTGACCTCACATTTCTCCTCATAGAGCCCAGCCTCCCAGATAATCTGTTCTGTATACAGGTTGAAAAGGTATGGAGACAGGACACATCCCTGGTGTACGACCTTCCCAATTTTGAACCATGCAGTGTTGCCCTGCTCTGTTCTGACAACTGCCTCTTGGTCCAAGTATAGGTTTATCATTAGCACGATCAAGTTTTCTGGGATTCCTATTCTTCTCAAAGTTAGCCACAGTTTGTTATGATCCACCCAGTCAAGTGCCTTTGCATAATCAATGAAGCACAGAGAGACATTCATCTGGTGCTCCCTGCTTTCAGCCAATTAACTAATGGTTTAATTCCACAATGGTTAATTGTTTTTAACCAATTAACTAATGGTTAATTCCACAATTGGGGAAAATATCTTTCATCTGCTTTTTCCTGTAAAATGCTTGTCTGTCAGATACTTCTCTAAATCTGAGCATTCAGATTAAGACAGACTAGGAAGAAGGATTGGCCATCTACTTCCAAAATAGCAGGCCTCTGAAAACCCTATGTACAACAGAACATACATAGACTAACAGATAGGGCAACTGAGGTGGAGCTTTCAAGTATGGAAATACAAAGGAAGAGGAACAGTTGTAAGCAAACACTTGTGATTGGAACATGGAATGTGAGAACCATGAATGTAGGAAAATTAGATATTGTTAAAGAAGAAATGGAACACATAAATTTTGACATATTAGATATTGCAGAAATGAGATGAACTGGAATGGGGCATTTTGAGTCAGACAACCATTTCCTCTTTGGGAGGAAATAGAAGATTTCTACCACCCTTTACACTCAGAGATCAATCAAACAATCAAGATGCATTGATAATAATGGGTGACTGGAAGGCAAAAAATGGGAACAGAGAAGAAGGATCAGTAGATGGAAAACATGGATTTGGTGACAGAAATGAAGCTGGAGATAGAATTAGTTGCTGGAAGAGAACATAATGGTTGGTGAAAGAGGTCAACAAAGGTGAGAAAGATCCTTCAGATTGCCTTAGGTGCCATTGAGTCGAATATAACTCTTTTTTAAAAATTAATTTTAATGAAAGTTTACAGAGACCTAGGGTTTCCAGTCGTTCATTGTTGCACTTTTCTACCTATCCACGCACGCCCCCACCCCCCATTTACTCTTCTCCTTCAAAAGTCAAAGAAAAACTCTTTCATTCTTATGCAGTCCCTCCCCCCAAGTCCACTCCGCTACATAGCCTTCATTCTGGACTTCTGTAATGACAAAAATACCCAATCATATATCCCTTTTAAACAGTTTTCTCCCTCATCTGTTTCAATGCAGTATACATCATTCATCCCCTCCTCTGTCTTCCCTCAACCCCGATCTCAGTCCCATTTTACAACAGTGGCACCATGCAATATTTGTCCTTTTGTGGCTGATATTTCACTCAGCAGAATGTCCTCCAGAGTCACCCATTTTGTATATTTCATGAGTTCCTTGTTTTTCAATGCTGCATAGTATTCCATTGTGTGAATAAACCACAGATTCTCTAACCATTCATTTGTTGGTGGACACTTGGGTTGTTTCCAGCTCTTTGCTATTGCGAACAAAGTCACAATTAATAAGGGTGTGCATATATCTGCTTGGGTGGCTGTTATGATTTCTTTAGGGTAAATTCCCAGTAGTGGAATTGCTGGGTCAAATGGTATTTCTATTTACTACTTTTTGAGAAAGCTCCATACAATGTCACATAATGGTTGCACCATTTTACTCTGCCACCAATAGTGAATAAGGGTTTCAGTTTCTCCACAACCTCACCAGCATTTGATGCTTGCTGTTCTGTTAAATTTTGCTATTCTTACTGGGGTGAGATGATATGTCATAGTTGTTTTGATTTGCATTAGAGCTAGGGATTTTGAACATTTCTTCATGTGTGTTTGCCCTCTGAATGTCTTCTTTGGTGAAGTGTCTGTTCATATCCTGTGCCCACTTTTCGACTGGATTATTTACCTCTATCTTGTTGTGGTGCTTGAGTATTTTGTAAATTCTAGATATGTCTCTTATCTGACATGTCATTACCAAATATTCTTTCCCTATCTATGGCTTCCCTTTTTACCCTGTTGGAGAAGTTTTTGGATGTGTATAGAGATTTAATTCTTAGAAGGTCACATTCATCTATTTTTATCCTCTCCTGGTTGTAAATTTTCCAGGATGCTTGGAAGACTGTTTATGTTGTGGATTAGGACTTCTAGAGTTCTTCCAAGCTTTTCTTTAATGAAGTTCTTAGTCCTTGGTCTGTAATCCACTTTGAATTGGGTTTTGGTATGGAGTGAGGTGTGGATCTTGCGTGGGTTTTCTGCTGATAGTTTTTCAATTTTGTCAGCACCATTTGTTAAAAATGCTGTCATTTCCCCACTTAACTGATTTCATCTCCTTTTCAAAAATCAGTTGACCATAGGTAGATGGGATGATTTCTGGATTCTTAATTCTATTCCATTGATCTATGTGTCTCTCATTGTACCAGTACCACCCTGTCTTGACCACCATGGCAGTGTAGTAGGATTTGAAATCAGGGAGTGAGATGCCTCCTACCTTATTTCTCTTTTTAAGGAGTGTTTTGCTTATTCTGGGCCTCTTTCCATTCCAAATGAAATCGAAGGTTGCCTTTTCCATCTCGTTGAAGAGTGGAATTGGTATTTGTATTGGGATTACGTTGAATGTGTAAATTGCCTTTGGTAATATTGCCATTTTCACAATATTGAGTCTTCCTATACATGAGCAAAGGATATTCTTCCACCTCTCCAGGTCTCTTTTTTTTCCCCTTCTTGTAATAATGTTTTGTAATTTTCTTTCAGTAGATCCTTTGTGCTTCTGGTTAGGTTTACTCCTAAGTATTTAATCTTGTGATTAGTTATTGTGAAAGGTATTGTTGTTCTCAGCTCCAGTTCTATATTCTCTTTGTCATTGAAGAAAAATCCAATTCACTTTTGTATGTTGATCTTGTATCCTGCCACTTGCTGAATTGGTCAACTATGTCCAGTAGTTTTCTTGCTGAGTCTTTAGGGTTCTCTGAGTATACTATCATATCATCTGCATAGAGAGAAACTTTATAAATAAATCAGAATAAACTATTTTAAACAAACCAGAAAAAAAACCTGCTTGCCTGTGTATTGTTGTGGTTGTGGGCCATGGAATTGAACCAACTCATCGCTGACCCTCCAACAGACCTTCAGAGGTAGCAAATCTTGTAGAAGGAGATTGCTCATGCTTCCCTTCCCTCTCCCTCTGCTTCCCTCCTTCTCCCTCCCTCTCTCCCTCTCCCAGTATGAGCCCTTTTTCCAAGGACTGCTCCCCTGTCACCATCTTTTTACTTCCTCCAAAACAGACTTGTGAATCTACATATGATATATCCTGGCCATTATTTCACATCCGCTTGAAATGTTGTGTATAATCTGCACTTTGGGGTACAGCTCAAGTTTGGTGATTCCGTTACTCAGTTCTTCAAGCTAATTGAGTTTTCATCTGTTGTTCCATCAATTCAATTACTGAAGAAATTTGTTAGCTTCTCCTTTTTGTTCTCTCAGGTTTTGCTTTTTGCATTTTGAGGCTATGCTGTCAAACAAATGGTGTGATGATGACAAATTTAAAAATAAGCAAATGAATCTTTGGTGGCATAGTCTGTAGGGAGTTGCCCTGCCAATCCAAAGAGGGTACCTCTCTGGCAGTTTAAATTCACCAGATGCTCTACAGGAGAAAGATGGGCAATCTCTTCCCATGTGATTTACAGACTTTGAAAACTCAGTGGATGGGCAGCTAGGAGCCAGTTCTGAGTCCACGGCGATGAGTGTGAATTGAGTTTTGAGATATAAAGTTGTTGTATCACTGGTCTGTGTACCTTTATCGCTCAGACACATCTTTCAATTTTTCATGTGATTTCTCTCATTAAGCTTGCCTCTGTCTGATATTAGGGAACTCTGGTGGTGCAGTCAATAGGAAGGGGGAATACTAACCCAAAGGCTAGGCCTCCTTGGTTCAAATCCAGTATTGGTTTTGAGAGAGAAAAACAGGCAGTCTTCCCCCGTGTGAATCAAGGGCTCAGAAGCTCACAGCAGGGTCAGCTATGAGTCAGTTCTGACTCAATGGCAAGGAGGGTTTTTTTAAGCCTCATGACCTGTAGAGACCTGACACTGATGCCCCAAGGGTCCAGTGTCTCCAACAGTTCAAATCCATCACTTGCTCCACAGAAGAATTATGTTGCCAGATGGCTTGGTGGTAAGGAGTTGCACTACCAACCCAAAGGCACACAGTTAAAATCCACCAGCTACTCTGTGGGAGTAAGATGGGCAGGCATCCTCCTCCCATGCAGCCTTTGAAAACTATGAGAGGGTCATCATTGAGTCCATTTCACTTGATGGCACTCACAACCACAGCCAGTTGTGATTTACGACCTCAGAAAGCAGAAGGAAGGTAGCTACAAGCTGGAACACATGCGGTGAGTGAGCAAATGACTCCAGATTTCTTTCCATTTTTGCTTTGCGGTAAATCTTTCTCAAAATGAAAGAACTGAAAAACAAATTTAAACCTCGTGTCGCAACGTTGAATGATGCTTTGGGAAATATACTGAATGACTTAGAAAGCATCAGAAGAAGATGGAGGGAATACAGAGTCACTGTACTGGAAAGAACTGATTGACAGTGAAAAATTTCAGGAAGTACCATATGAACAGGAGCTTATGGTAAGGAAAGTGGAAGCTGCATTGAAGGCATTGG
>NW_006399879.1:1090480-1091885 GCF_000299155.1 Elephantulus edwardii | reverse complement strand
ATGAGGAACCTATACCTGGACCAGGAGGCTGCTGTGTGAACTGTGCAGGGGAACACTGCATGGTTTGGAATCGGGAAGGAGGTGCATCAGGGATGTATTCTGTCTCCACACCTGTTCAATCTATATGCTGAGAAAATTACCAGAGAAGATGAACTCTATGAAGAGGGATGTGGTATCAGGATTGCAGGGAGACTCATCAATAACCTGCGTTATGCAGATAACACAACCTTGCTTGCTGAAAGTGAGGAGGACTTGAAGTACTTACTGCAGAGGATCAAGGAGTGTAGCCTTCAGTAGGGATTGTGTCTCAATATCAAGAAAACAAAGATTCTTATCACCAATAAACAGTGTCATGATGGGTGGAGAGGAGATTGAGGTTGTCAACAGCTTCATCCTGCTTAGATCCACAATGAACACTCTTAGTACAAACAGTCAAGAAATAAGGAGACTCATGGAAGTGGGAAAATCTGCAGTTAGGGATCTTTCCAAATTATTGAGGAGTATTGATACCAGTTTGAGATCTAAGGTGTGTCTGATTCAGGGTGTGGTCTTTCTGATAACTTGCTATACATCTGAGACCTGGGCAATGAATAAGGATGACAGAAAAAGAATTGACGTCTTGAAGCTGTGGTGTTGGAGAAGAGCACTGAACATTCCATGGACGGCCAAGAAAACAAATAAATATGCCTTGGAGAAGGTGCAGCCAGAGTGCTCTTTGGAGGCAAGAATGATGAGACTTCACCTCACATACTTTGAACATCTTGCTAAGACGTGCTGTTCCTTGGAGAGGGACATGATGTTGGGAAGGGTGGAGGGTTGGTGAAGGAGAGGAAGACCCTCAACCAGGTGGACTGACACGGTGACTGCTGCAATGGGCTCCTGTGTGTCAGGTAGTGTGAGGATGGCACAGGACAGGACTAAGTTCAGATCTTTTGTTCATAGGGTCGTTATGAAGTCATACTCAACTCGATGACACCCAAGAACAACACAAATATTTTTCCTTCTTTTCTCTTTAAAATTTCCTTGTCTTGATATGCAATATGTACCTCTTAGAAACAGCACATTATCATGGATTTTGTCCTATATGACAAACTAGGCTATTAGAACAGTTTAGCTCATTCATATCTAATATCATTATTGGTGTTGTTTGCTTAAATCACAGAACTTCCTATTTCCCATTTTTGTCCCACCTCTCATGCCCTAGAGATAGGAAGCTGCACTGCAGTCCCAAGGGCACACAGGTCAAATCGACCAGGTGCTCCATGAGAGGACAGACATCTCCTTCTATGTGATTTACTGTCTTTGAAAACCTGCTGGAAGGTCAGCTATGAGCTGGTTCCAACTCTATGGTACACAAGAAATTGTCTATATTCATCTATATCGGCCTTGTCTATATGACTCTCCC
>NW_006399879.1:1088761-1089950 GCF_000299155.1 Elephantulus edwardii | reverse complement strand
GTCCAAGTCTCTTGTTCACAGGATTGCTATGAGTCAGTTCTAACTCAAGAGCACCTAACAGCAACAAAGACTAAATTCAGCAGCCTTGGAAGCATATTGAGTTAATCACTGGACTGCTAACTCACAGGTCAAAGGTTCTAATCCTCAAGCTGATCCCCAGAAGAAGGATGCCCCTCAGCCTCTGACACAGCCTTGGAGACCCCGAGGGGCAGCTCTACCCCGTCCCATTGGCTCACTGTGTATTGGGTGGACTCCACCACAATAGGTCTGTTTTCAGTCGCTGACTTTCTTTTTTCTTCTCTTCAGACTTTCTTCAGATTAATCAAACGTTTTATGATTCCAGTCCCTCCTCTGTAAATGTGTTTATTGTACATTCTTTTGCTACATTTTTGGTGGTTATTCTAGACATTACCACATGCATCTTTGATTTATTAGCGTCTAATATGAATTTGTGTTTTTTACTGCTTCCTGGAACTTAGAACACTGGGACTCCACTAGTCTCCTCTCACCTCCCACCTTCTAACACTACACATTTTTGTGACCTGACCGTGTCTTGCTTTGTGTGCTGTTATAACGTGTACCTGTTGGGTCCAGGCCGTATCGTTCACTTTGTATACACTTTTTTGCTCTGTCCCTTTCTCGCTAACCCTTCCTGGATTTCTCATCTGGAGCCATGTTTTTCCTGCCCGAGGAATTCTTTTTATGATTTATTTTCATTTACTGGTTAGGTTTACTGGTCATTGCTTCCCTCCACATACTTTTTGAGGAGGTCTTAAAATGCCCTTATTTTTCCCAGCTACTATTGAACTTCATTTTGACTGTTAACGAGCAAGTTTTTATTTTCTAGGATATAGTCTCCTAAGGAAGCCCGGGCCACACAGTACATCAAACACAGAAAGTTCAGTGATTGGAACCCACTGCTCGTTCTGTGGGAGAAACATGACATGGTCCACTCCCACAAAGACCCACAGCCTTGGAAGCCCCGCAGGCCATTTCCACGCTGTCCTATGGACAGCTTCGAGTTGGAATCCACATGACAGCCATAGGTTCTGTTTCATAAGAATGTCACGACCCGCCTTTCTATGAAGACAGCACCAAAAGCCAAGAAGGAAGGCCCTGCCCCTCCCAAAACTGAAGCCAAAACAAAGGCATTAAAGGCCAAGAAGCCAGTCATGAAGGGCGTCCACAG
>NW_006399879.1:1075349-1084887 GCF_000299155.1 Elephantulus edwardii | reverse complement strand
CCTATGACCCTATGAACAAGAGTTGAACCTTGCCCTATTCTGTTCCCTACTTATGATCTGCCCCGTGCTCAAACCAATTATTACAATCACTGTGTCAGTCCATCTTGTTGAAGATCTCTCTCTTTCTCTGACCTTCCACCTTTTCCAACTTTATTGAAAGTTTCTTCATCCTTATCTCTGCAGAGCACTTGATTGCACTTCTTCCGAGGTAGGTTGATTCGTTTGGTAGGATATTCAGTACTCTTCTCCAGCACCACAATTCAAAGGAATTGATTCTTCTTCCACTATCCTTATTTAGAATCCTAAATCTTCACAGAAGCCCAACTTTCAGATGCATAGCAAGTTATTAAAAATAGTGTGTGTTAGGGAATTTTGGGGAGGAAAGGAAGGCCTGTGGCCAGGACAGATTGCCTAGCTCCGGATAAGTGGAAGGCTCCTAATGGCCTTTTATACAAGATAGAGAAAGCTCTCATTTGTTTGACAGGCTTGAGAAACCTCACCACCTGGGAGGATGGTTGCCGGATCTATTGAGCTGGGAGTAGTCCACACAAGGCTGAGGTTCTTCTATCCAATCTGCATGTCCCATGTCCACAAGCCCACCCTATCCTGTCTTCCTGTTTGCTTGCTCATATAAAAGTGCACTGCAGCCCCAATAAAATTGAGCTGAATCAACTCTCTGAATGGCTCCTGGAGTGGTGTGTCTCCGTCATGCTTACCCCCATCGAGGTGTCGCTGTTTGTTGCTGGTGACTTGCATCAGGCACACCTTGCACATTATCAGGTGTCGTATCTCTTTGGGTGGGGGGCAATCATGCTAGGAAAGGCGGCATCAGAGAAAGGGAAGAAGAGCCTCAATAAGACAGGTTTATGCAGCGACTGTTCACAGTGGGTTGGAGCATGGTAGAGATTATGACGATGGTGCAGGATGGGGAGGTCCCGATCTGCTATTCATAGGTGGCTATGAGTCTTAGTCCACCCAATAGTATATAACAACATATGTCATGTACACGTCTTCTGCCAGTATCATCAGGGATGATGAGGATGGCACACAATAAGGCATCATTTGGATTTGTGGTTCTTGTGGTCACTAAGGAATATTTGACTGAATGGCACCTAACAACAACAACAACAACACAATCCCAATTCATGGATTCTCCATTTATGTCGAGGCTTGCGTTAATACAGTATATCCTACTATTAATTTATTTTTTCTTTTTTATTTATAAAATTTAATAAAAATTATAATTTGATCTAATTTTATTTTCTTGTAAAACTTTCCATCTTAACATCTGTTTTCTTGACAATATTGATTCTTTCCAAGCTTGTATTTGATAACTAGGCTTTATTGATTATCTCCGGATTTGTTTTAATGGATATTTCCTTTTTGTTTCTTAATGTTGGCACAAAAGAGGAGTACCCTTGATGATACGGATTGACTCAGTGACTGGGGTAATAGGGGTCAGTGTGTCAGAGACAATAAGGTTGGCTCAGGATAGAGCAGGGTTCAGAGCTGTTGCACATAGGGTTGCTATGAGTTGCAAGCGACTCAATGGCACATAACAACAACTTAACGTTGGATCTCCAAAAAACTGATCCATGTTCACTGAGTTGATCCTGATGAATGTGAAGCCTTCGCTGACTTTCTGAGGTTATATATCCTAAGAGGAGCAGACAGTATCATGGACAGACTGATAGTAGATTATAACCTCCAACTTTCCTGTTAACAACTATCCAATTTCTAATACTGAACACTACACATAAAAACATTGTAGATACCATGGATGGCATCATATTCCTCCAGAAAGGATTCATATTGATAGAGTAAGGGGGAAAATGAACAACTCAATCAAGATAGAAATTGGAATGAATGCTATATTGGAAACTCAGGTGTTCTAAGGATAAGAAGTTGCGCTGTCAACCCAAAATTGCATGATTTAAATCTACTAGCTTCTTCTGTGAGAGAGGAACAATCCCTTCCCGTGTGATTTGCTGCTGTTAGGTGCAGTCAAGTTGAATACAGCTCATAGTGACTGTATGAAAAACAGATCTGAACCTTGTCCTATCCTCTGCCATCATCATCTCCGACACCCTTGGGCCCATTGCTGCAGTCACTGTGTCAATCTGTCTGGTTGAGAGTCTTCCTCTCATTTGCTGACTCCATCTTTGCAAGCATGATGTCCCTTTCCAGGGAAAAGCATCTCCTATCAACAGCTCCAAAGTATAGGAGAAGCTTCACCATCCGCGTAGCACTCTGGCTGCACTTTTCCCAAAACATATCTGTTTGTTTTCCTGGCAGTCCGTGGGAGGGTTATGCAGCCCGTGTGATTAACTGACTCTGAAAACCCTCTGGAGGGTCAGCTGTGAGTCAGTTCTGACTCAAATACACACAACAACACTGTGCTGGATTTTCATTGTTACCTATTCCACCCTATCAATTCTCCTAAGATATAGATCTTCAGAAATAGCAACTGGATCTCCTCTGCCTTGGTGTGCCCTTAACTCTGGTACACCTTGAACAACACATACTATCTTATCCATCCTCTTGGCAGGGTCTTGTGCTCAGGCTGTGTATGTCCAGACCTGTGCAGCTTAAAAAGCAGGTAAATCACCCAATCCGATGAACATCACTGACTGATGGGATAATTTTCTGTATTTTCCTTCTCTCTGGAAACTTGGCCACTGAAGACATGGCTGCCCCGGTTGCCTGCACATCAAGTGTTATTCCCGTGAAATTTCCAAAACTAAGTTCTGCTTGTCTGACTCTTAGAAGCAGATATGAACTTGACTTTTAAAATTTTTGTCTGTGTTACTTCAGAAACATCACATGTCTCTACAGCACAAGCAACGTGTAACGTCAGTCTCACTTATTAAGCACCCCTTTGCTACAGAGTCTTGGCCCCTCACAAACTGCGTGTCTCTGTGGCCCTTTGATATCTTCAAACAGATGTTCCTTATATTTTATCTGGCTTCCAGTTCTGCTTCTGCTACATCTTAGTTCATGGTTGTCAGAGGCAGAAGTCTTGAATTAATTTGGATAATTTATAGTAACACAGAAAGCATTTATCTAAATTTTCATAAGTGAATTATGATTTTCTGTTGTTTAATCTTTAACAGTCTCAGCTATATCTATACCTGCATTCCTCTTAGCATTATTATCATAAGTTTTTATCTTTTAAGATTTTTGTTTATTTTCCGTTTTAGTTAGATATGATCAGAACTACCTACTTCAAGTGTACAGTTCAATAAATCTTATTAACGATTCTGAAGCTTTCCTTGGTCACCCAACAGAGGGTCAGTTATGAATCAATTCTGACTCAAGGGGTGAATGAGTGAGGGTCAAGAGTTGGCAAAGAAATAGAAGATGTTTACCAACTTCTGCAGTCTGACGTATGAAATCAAGATGCATTGATGACTGATGATTGGAATGCAAATGTTGGAAATAAAGAAAAAGGATCATAGAAAATCTCACCTTGGTGGTAGAATAGAAACTATGTCAGATCTTGCAGGACAGAGGTTTTGACACATAAGAACTTATTCCTTGAAAGTATTATTTAATCAGAATCATAAATGGGAAGTACATGCGTGGCCTTGGTCAGATGGAACACATAGGAATCAACACCTGTGGAATAAGACAGTGAAGAAGCTCTAGATTGTCAGTCCAGACGAGGCCAACTGTGTTATAGACCATCAGCTGATCATATGGAAGTTCAGACTGAAGCTAAAGAAAATGAAATGAAGCATACCAGAGTCAAACCACCATCAGGGTTGAGGGAAGACAGAAAAGGAGGAGAGGAAGATGTATGCTGCATTGAAACAGATGAGGGAGAGAACTGTTTAAAAGGGACATATGAATGGGTATTCTTGTCATGACAGAAGTCCAGAGTGAAGGCTGCAAAGTGGAGTGGACTTGGGGGGAGGGATTGCATAACAATGAAAGAGTTTTTCTTTTTCTTTTCAAGGAGAAGAGTGAATTGGGGGGAGGGATTGCATAACAATGAAAGAGTTTTTCTTTTCAAGGAGAAGAGTGATTTCAGGGGGAGGGGTGGGGAGAGAGAAAAGTGCAACAATGAATGACTGGAAACACTAAGTCTCTGTAAACTTTCATTAAAATTAATTTTTAAAAATTGGCAAAAAAAAGAGTCAAATCACCATTATACATACATTTCACTTTAGCCTCAAGGCCATATAAAGAACAGGTTTGATACATTGAAAATGTTTTCTTTTTTTATTAATGATTTTTAATGCAACATATATATTTTACAGTATATTCTTGCCATTTCATTTTGTTCCCCATTCATTCTTTGCTGTACATTTTCCTTCCTGCCCACCCCTTTCCCTAGTTCTTTTTTGTCTTTGAAAAGAAAAAAATTTCATTCTTATACAAACCCCTCCCAAGTCCACTGTCCACTCTTCTATGCATTTCTTTTTCTGTAATCGTGTCATGAAAACAATACCTGATCCTATATTCCTTTTAAACAGGTCTCTCCCTCATCTGTATCAGTGCAGTATACATTATTTATCCCCTCTTTTCTTAGGTTTCTCCAACCCCAATGTCAGTGCTGTTTTACAACAGTGGCACTATACAGTACTTTTCCTTTTGTGACTGAGATATTTCATTCAGCATAATGTCCTCCAGGGTTACCCATTTTGTGTAATGTTTCATGAGTTCCTTGTTTTTCAATGCAGTGTAGTATTTCATTGTGTGAATATACCACAGCTTCTCTATCCATTCATTTGTTGATGGGCACTTGGGTTGTTTCTAACTCTTCGCTATTGTGAACAAAGCTGCAATAAACATGGGTGTGCATATATCTGCTTGGGTGGCAGTTATGGTCTCTTTGGGGTATATTCCCAGTAGTGGGATTGCTGGGTCAAATGGTACTTCTATTTCCAACTTTTTGAGAAAGCGCATACAGCCTTCCACAGTGTTTGCACCATTTTATACTAGCACCAACAGTGAAGGGTTCCAGTTTCTCCACAACCTCACCAGCATTTGTTGTTTGCTCTTATGTTGAATTTTGCTATTCTGACTGGGGTGAGATGATATCTCATAGCTGTTTGATCTGCATCTCTCTTAGAGCTAGGGATTTGACACATTGAAAATTAATTGGCAAAATTTAGGTGTGAGGAGATGATACACAAGAAAAGCAAGAGTTCATTAAAAATATAGGAGAAAGAAAAGAAACTGTAAGATGAATTTCAGAAGAGACCCAGAAACACGCTCTTAAACATACAGTAGCTAAAGCGAAAGAAAGAAATATGTTAAGCAGAAGATTTCAAAGAATGGCTCTAGATAAAGCAAAGTGTAATAATGAAATGTGCAAAGACCTGAAGTTAGAAGACCAAGACTTAAGAACTCATTTAGAACTGCTGTCTCTGAAAGAAGGGAAGAAAAACATTCAAGCCTCAAAGCATAGTAGTTGAGGATTCTATCATCAAAACACTGAGTGATGCAGGAAACATTAAATGAAGACAGAGGAATATGCCATGTCACTGTACCAAAAAGAACTGGCTGATGTTCAACCACTTTGTTGTTGTTAAGTACTGTCAAGTCGCAGACAACTCATAGCGACCCTATGAAGGCGAGTTCTCGACGCTTGGGTGCCTTTCATCCTCTCTCCAGGTTCATAGGATTTCCGGAGGCGAGCTATTATGGAAGAGGATGCCACTCCTGCTTCCAAGCTTGTTTTAATCGGGGAGCTCCACTCCACTCTCTGTCTGCATTGGAAAACCAGCCATTAACACATTTGACACATCAGTGTCACAGTGTTCAGCCTCACAGCAACCACAGTGACCATGGTACGGCAACTTGGACACCAGGGCTATATGACCTAGAGGAATGTCTGAACAAAACCAATGAAAGACAGGTCCGAAGGCTGTGGATTAAAAGTCACCCACCTTTGGCTTCATGTGCTGGAGGAAGTCCAACCTTCCCTGAGGGCGCTGGTGAAAAGCAAGGGAGCAGGAATTGACTGAGTATCAGTTGAAATGTTTGCACTTGTTCATGTCAAGAAATGTGGAAGATGGTTATCAATACAGCCAACTGGAAGAGATGTGTGTTTGTGCCCCTTCTAAAGAAAAATGACTCTGCAGAATGTAGAAATAAGAAAACAGTATTATTAAGCTCACACACAAGTTTTACTAAGAAGAATTCCAAAACAGTTGCAGCAGTATACCATCAGAGAACTTTCCAGAAATTCAAGGCAGATGCAGAAGAATTTATAGAATGAAGGCTATTATTACTCATGTCAGGTGGCTCTTGGTTAAAAGCAGAAAATGTCAGAAACAGGTTGGTCTGCTTAATTGACTCTGCATAAGCATTTCGTTGTGTGCATCATAACAAATTAGAGAAAACATTGCCAAAAAAGTAGGAATGTCTTAACAGCTGTGTTCTTGAGAACCTTGTGCATGTTGTTGTTGTTGTTAGGTGTCGTTTAGTCGAGTACAACTCATAGCAACTCTATAAACAACATATCTGGACCCTGCCCTGTCCTGTGCCGTTCTCATCATCTCTGACACACTCAAGTCCATTGCTGCAGTCACTGTGTCAATTCTTCTTGTCAAGGGTCTTCATCTTTTTCTCTCAGACTCCACTTTTCCAAGCATGGTGTCCCTCTCCAAGAAATAGCCTCTCCTAGTAACATGCCCAAAGTATGTGAGATGAAACTTTGTTGTTTTACCTCCAAGGAGCCTTCTGGATACATTTTCTCCAAGACATATCTGTTTCTTCTTTTAGTGCCTTAATCTTCAAACTGACATTAGTGCTCCTCAGTCATTTGAAGAGGTCCCTGACAGCAGATTTGCCCAATGCAATACATCTCTGGATCACCTGACTGCTGATACCAAGGGTGTTGATTGTGAATCCAAGTAAGATGAAATCATTGACAATTTCAATCTTCTCTCCATCTGTCAGGATGTTGCTTATTGGCCCAGTAGTAAGGATTTTTGCCTCCTTATGTTAGATGAAATTCATGTTGAAGATTATAATCTTTGATCTTCTGCAACAAGCATGTGAAGTCCTCCTTGCATAAGGAAGGTTGTGTCACTTCCATAATGTGAATGTTGTTGATGAGTTTTCCTTTGATCCTGATGCCACCTTCTTCTTCAGAGGCCAACTTTTTGATGATTTTCTCAGCATACAGATTGTAGAGAAAAGATACAAACCTGGCATAACCTTTCCTAATTTTAATCCGTGCAGGGTTCCCTTGCTCTGTTCAAATGAGAACAGAGTTGTTGTTGTTGTTGTTGTTGTTGTTGTTATGTGGTGTAGAGTCACTTGTGACTCACAGCGACCCAAAGTACAATAGCTCTGAACCCTGCCCTGTCCATAGCCAATGTCATCGTCTCCAACAGACTGAATCCTATTTCTTCAGTTAATCCATCTCATCCTGGGTCATCTTCTCCTGCACTTTCCCTTCACCCTTCCAAGCATGACGTCCTTCTCCAAGGACTGGTCCCTCCTGGCCACGTGCCCAAAGTATGTGAGACGGAGCTTCAGAATCCTTGCCTCTATGGAGTAGCTTGGTTTCACCCTCTCTAGATCTGAACTGTTTGTTCTCCTGACAGTTCATGGTATGTTCAACACTCTTCTCCAGCACCACACCTCAGAGATAATGATTCTTCTTCTATCATCCTTAGTCATTGTACAGATCTCTCATGCATAGCAAGTGATTGTGAAGACCATGGCCTGGATCAGGTGCACCTTAGTCTCTAGACTGACAGCATTGTTCTTCTGTACTCTAGACAGTCCTTACTTTCTGTTGAGTCAATCCCAACTCATGGTGTTTCTTTATGTGAAAAGTGGAACTTCTCCACAGTGCTTCCAAGTCTCTGCCCTTTCAGAAGCATATTTCTTGGTCTGGTTTCTGAGGTGTCTCTTGTTAACCTTTTAACTGTAGTCAAGCACTTAATGGTCTACCCCACCGAGAGACTCTAGTCAGAGTTTCACCCAGATTTTAGCTATTATGCATAATGATGCTTTGAACATGTTTACAAGGATTTAGATCAGTATGTGTTTTCATTTCTCTTTGGCAAGTACCTATGAGTGGAATTATTGTTCTGCTTGGTAAGTATATGTTTAACATTAAAATATATTACAATGCTGTTTTCCAGGACGTGTGGGGGGCGGGCATAGTGTCATTAGTTCCAATTTTATAGACCTCACAACTGAAACACAAAGAGTTTATGTATCTTGCCTAACATTGCCAGACAAGGGCTACCAGGACCAGGATTTGAACCTAAGACCTCTGTGTCAGACTCTGTGTCTTTGGCCACCATGCTATATTTCCTTTAGGCAAACCAAAGATGTTGCAACTTACGCATTTTCATTTCTTGGGAAATTCAGAGGGTTGCTAAAAAAATAAATAAATAAAATATTCTTCTCCTTTTCATCCTGTTTCCCATGAAGTTTTCTCCAACACAGAATTCCCCCGGGCTCATTTAGTTTGGCATCAAGAATTTTATTGGTCAGACACCCATTTTATTAACATTTCATCTTATAAAAGTTCAGTATAATTGCAGTGGTTACATTTTCTCACAAAATTATTTTCACAAGAGAAAAAAAAAATGAAAAGCTACTTAACAGAACCAGAAGGATGTAAAAATCAAAGAAAGTCTCTCCCTTGCAAAGCATTCTTCATCTTCTCTCCCTAGAGCGGGGGCCAGTAAGATGCTCAACACAGTTCAGTGTAGGGCCTTCCGGACACTTCAAGGAGGGTTATTGTCGTTCCAGTGACCCGATTCCCTGGGAACTGGGAGAGCAGAGGCAAGCATTCTTCGTTTACACGATGCCAGAACTGGAGACATTCTGAGAGCCATCAGCCCAACCCGCATCAAGAAACTGAGCTGCATCCTGCCCCGTGTCGCACAGATGGTGCCAGATCTGTCTCATGGGTTTTGTTCTAGTCATTGTCCTTCCCACAATCCTGTTGCAAGGGGAAATGAGGAGAAAAACAAAATAAAGTCAAGATCGAACTTTCTTTTCTTCTTCAAAAAGTGGTAGGGCTTAAAGTGGTTGATTGTTCAGTTCCATTTATCTATTGGGGTTACAATCGAAGGGCTTGAGCAGAGTTGGGGAAGAGTGCAGGAAGGAATTAAAAATCATAAAAAATAAGATATTTACTGGACTGGTACAGGCGAGGGGAGCCCCGAGACGATCCCGTTGAGGAACTTGTTAAACCTGGACCTGACCCCAGCTCCAGGCATCAACTTTCAGTTAAACAGCAGACACACCTATGAAGTGCGGCTAACAAACAGAACACCCTGAGGAATACGCTCTTCAGAGTAACTAAACAGATGAGACCAAAAGGGCAGCATTTGCCCCAGCACAGAGCCCAGCAGACTAGAAGAGGCGGGAAAGGACAAATGGAAATGGAGAAACCATGGCGGAAGACGAAGGATGTTACACTGAGAAGATGGCAAACCATGCCATCAAACAAAATGTGTCCAGACAATTTTTTTTTATTGTATGATATTAACCTTTATATTTTTTTTAATTTCATCTTTATTCTTTTTTTTTAATTTAGGTTGTTTATTTTTCA
>NW_006399879.1:1072353-1074847 GCF_000299155.1 Elephantulus edwardii | reverse complement strand
TTATTCAAAATGGGTGACCCTGGAGGACATTATGCTGAGTGAGGTATCTCAGTCACAAAGGGACAAATGCTATATGGTGCTACTGTTGTAGAATGAGGCTGGCATTGGGGTGGGAGTAAGACTGAGAAAAACTGGAGTATGCAATGAGGGTTGCAGAGTGTCCAGACAATTTGCTCTGGGAACTTTCACGTCAACCACAACAAAGGTCCCAGTTACCAAAAAAATCCATCAAAAGAGGGGGAAGAAGCGAGGGGAAAGAGTGTGGACAGACAGATCCACAAGTCTGTTAACAGACAAAGGAGAGGACCAGAGGCCGTCCCGCCAATGACCAGAAGACCCTTGTTTCAGAACGAACAACCTCTGGACTGTTTGGTGTAGCCTTCAAGCCTGGGTTGGCAAATGCACAAAGGCTTTCAAAAGGCAGTATGGCCATTCATTAAGACATTCTAGATGCTTGTAATCTCAGCTCAAAGGAAATTAATGTTCTCTTAAGCAAACGCAGGCTTCTTGGTCCACGCCAGAGGCCTGCAGTGCTATTGCTGGTTTATTAAAAATTGTGTGGAAAAAAGGCAGGATGCCAGCGCTGACCGTCCTCAAAGACCGTGAGCAGGTCCCACCGCCCAGGCAGGGCAGCAACAAGGACTTTCCACACAAGGGAGCGTGGAGAAAGCTCTGGGGCTTCCGAGAGAAGCAGGGTGTTGCTGGGCTCTGTGGACCAGTCCTGCTGGTGCCATCTACCAGGGGGTGACCTAGAAGAGTCCTCTTCACCCAGGTGAGTCACTGAAAGGGACTGGCAGAAAACAGGGTGGGCTTGGCAGTCGTTGTTGTTGTTAGGTGCCATCGAGTCGAGTAGACTCATAGCAATCTTATGAACAAAAGATGTGAATTCTGTTCTATCCTGCGCCATCCTCACACTTCCTGACACACAAGAGCCCATTGCAACAGTCATCGCATTAATCCAACTCGTCAAGCATCTTCCTCTCCTTCACCAACCCTCTATAGACCCTTCCTAACATCATGTCCTTCTCCAAGGAATAGCCCCTTCTAGAAACATACCCCAAGTATGTGAGGTGAAGTCTCATTATTTTTGCCTCCAAATAGCACCCCGGCTGCACTTTCTCGAACACATATTTGATTGTTCTCCTGGCTGTCCATGGGATGTTCAGTGCTCTTGTTCAATGTCACAGCTTAAAGGCAGCAATTCTTGTCATCCTTACTCATTGTGCAGCTCTCAGATGCCCAGCAAGCGATCAGAAAGACCATGGCCTGAATCAGATGCACCTCAGTCCTCAAACTGACATCATTACTCCTCAATAATTTGGAGAGGTCCCTAACTGCAGATTTTTCCCAGTATAATGCATTTTCTTATTCCCTGACTGCTGGTACTAAGGATGTTAGCTTTGGATCCAAGCAAAACGAAGTTGTTGACAGTTTCAGTCTCCTCTCTCTCCATCAGGATGCTGCCGGGCCCGCAGTGAGGCCCTGATCTAACTCCCTGCTGTGGTACAGCATGCCTGCTACCATTGGATTGGTTCCAACTGCCTCCACTGTGTTCTTAAGACTTTAAATCTTAACAGGAAACTGCCCATCTTTCTTCTAGCTGTCAGTGGATTCGAACCACTGTATATGCAAGACCTTTTGGTATATACACCATCAAAGCTCTACCTTTGTGTGACTTTGGGCTTGTCAGTTTGCCTGTTTACTCCTCTGTTTCTTTACCTGGAAGATGGGCATGGCGCTTTGAAGAGGTCCTTGACAGCAGTTTTGCCCAGTTCTCCTGGCCTAGTGGCAAGAAGCTGCACTGCAATCCCGAAGGCACACAGTTCGAGGCCACCAGCTGCTCTGTGGGAGAAGGATGGGCAATCTCCTCGTGTGTGATTAACCCCCTCTGAATATCTGCCTGAGGGTCATCTATGGGTCATTATGTCTCTGCAGCACACAACAACAATGCTGCTTTTTATTTTTTTTACTGTTCTGCCATGGGTATTGACGGTGGATCCAGGTAAAATGAAATTGTGACCCACTTCAGTCTTTATCATGATGTTGCCTATTGACTCAACGATGAAGACTTTTGTTTTCTTGATGTAGAGAGTCCTTCGAGTTCTCTCCACCTTCTGCTTAGCAAGGTTCTGCTATCTGCAAATCGGAGGCTGATGATTTATTATCTTAATAAGGATAATAGAAGTCAGTGATGATGAAGATTAGACATGTTCACAGATATTATCACAAATCTCCTAACAGCTCTGCCACATTCCAGGGACTGTTTCCTCCTGATAACACACCCACCATACATGAGACGAACTCTCCCTGTCCTCTCTGTTAAGAAGCACTCTCTACTTCTAACAGATTTGTGTGCTCTTCCTACAGTCTGTGGTATGTTCTGGATTCTTCATCCACACTGTAACTTAAAGCCATGCTTTCTTCAGTTGTCTTTATTCATGATTAAGCTTACACAGACAGTCAGTCTCTCTCTCTCTCTCTCTCTCTCTCTCTC
>NW_006399879.1:1069671-1071462 GCF_000299155.1 Elephantulus edwardii | reverse complement strand
ATGTGTTGGGGTTGTGATGCTGAAGAAGAGAACTAATTACCCCAAAAATTATCCCATCAGCCAAACAAGAGAAAAATGGACCTTGGAGAAGGTGCAGCCGAGCGCTCCTTGGAGAAGGATGGTGAAGCTTCGTTGCACATATTTTGAGCATGTTGTTAGGAGAGGCTATTCCTTGCAAAGAGATGACATCATGTTTGGAAATGTGGGCGGTCAGCTACTGTAGGTGAGCCAAAGACAGACCCTCAACCAGAAGGAATGACACAGTGTCTGCCGAGGCGGCCCAAGCGTGTCAGTGACCATGAGGCTGGCCTGGGACAGGCAAGGTTCGGGTCTCTCGTTCACGGGGTCGCTGGGAGTGCTGGACTCACGGGCACCTCTGAACAAGAGCAGCAAGAGCTGAAGAGAACGCCTCGGCTGACGGGCGCTTGTGACAAGGACCAACTCGGCTGAACTGCAGCTGTGAGGATGCCACAGGACTGGGCACCACCGTGCTCCTGCCCGCACGTGGCCACGGGTCAAAACTGACTCAAAGGTGACTCGCCACACAGGCAGGGCCGGAGTTCATCCTCGGCCGTGACCTCAGGAGATGGGGCGTTGGTATCACCACAGCCTTCCCACCACCACGAGGAGAAGTAGTTCATCCTTCCTCCTCGGCTGTGACCTCAGGAGCTGGGGCGTTGGAGCTGTGGCAACCTTCCCTCCACCACGAGGAGTAGAAGTTCATCCTTCTTTCTCGGCTGTGACCTCAGGAGACGGGGTGTGGGCGCGACCACAACCTTCCCACCACCATGAGGAGAGGAAGAATGAACAAGGAAAACAGAGCTCAGCCAAGACAAAAGGCCATCATGTGCTGATGATCTTATTTAAGTCCTAAAACGCAAATGTGAAGCCCACATTACTCCCCAATTCGTCAATTATCTAAATGAATTCATTCTTCCTTTGCATAAACTTGCCTGCGATTGTTATTGCTGTGGTTCCTTGTTGTGAAGCATGACTCCATCGCTCATGTTAGGCTAATGATTACCACCAGTGAATAGTCCAAGTCCCAAGTGTTTAATACCATTAAAGTTCATTTAAGGCTCATCTCTGCTTCAAGCTCTGGTGACTTAATGGTAAGGAATTGTGCTGCCAACACAGAGGTATACAGTTCAAATCCATTAGCTGTGCCTCAGGAGAAAGACAGGCACCCTCCTTGTGTGCTATTTCCTGCCTCTGAAAACCTGCATGAGGCTCAGCTGTGGGTGGGCTCCCACATGACGGTGCACAGAACACAAGATGTCTGCTTCTGTGGAGAGCTGCAGCTTTCAAAACCTGTCTGGGGCAGTTCTCCTCTGTCCTGTGGGGTCTCCAGGAAGCTGAAGGGGCTCAATGACAAACAGACTCCAATCGTTTAGAGTGCAGATTGCTGGGTCTTTCTGCTTGAGAGCAATGGGGCCCTTAACCGTCATGCCTCCAAGGCTCCCTGAGCTTTATTTCATTTTATTTATTTGTTTGTTTGTTTGTTTTAGGATACTTTAATTTGAAATTGTGCATATATTTAGTCTTATAATAAATGAAATGTCATTTAAATAATCTGACAACTGTAACTATACATTTTTCTTTTTTTTATTAATTTCAATGAACATTTACAGAGATTTTGGACTTCCATTCATTCATTGTTGCATTGTTCTCCCCGCCTACCCCAACCCCACTCCTAGTTCACTCTTCTCCTTGAAAAGCAAAAGAAAAACTCCTTCATACCAATGAATATAATACAATGAATACAATGCCCTGGCACACCCCCACCCCCAC
>NW_006399879.1:1067468-1068771 GCF_000299155.1 Elephantulus edwardii | reverse complement strand
TGTCTTCTTGACATTGAGCCTCAATCCATACTGAAGGCTGCAGTCCTTGACCCTCTGCAGCAAGCACCTCAGGTCCTCCTCAGTTTCAGCAAGCAGAATGGTGTCATCTGCATAATGCAGATTGTTGAAGAAAAATGAATTGTTGTTTTACCTTAATGGGTTCAGTGCTTTTGAGGAGGAAGCAGCTCACGGCTGCGCCGAAGGAGGTTGCCCTCCTTTCTTCCAAGGAGCAGCTGGGGGCAGGGGTAGAACCGCCAGCCTTTGGGTTGGCAGCAAAACTCCTAACCCACTAGTCTTTTTATGGTCTGGTTAATAGCCTAGGACAAATCAAAACCAAGCGCACCCTTGCTGTGGGTTGTTTACCGAGCGCCCCACGTTGTGAGCTGTGGTGACAGACAGAAGCGCTCCCTGCCTTGGCCCGCTTTCTAAGGACTGTCGCAGCAGGCAGCCTCGGTGTGGTGGTGCCGCGGTGGTGCTGTGGTAGGAAGGAGGCGATGGAGTGAGAAATGAGCAGTGAGAAATCCGCTGTAAGCAGGGAACCAGCAAAACCCTCTGCTGGTTCTAAATTAGAAGCTCTGATAGTTTCTGGAAGGAGAACAACTTCTGTTTGTGAAGAAATCCTTGTGTTCACTTGTGTCTTCTGGAAGCATGTGGTCAGAACGTCTCCATCCCAGAACTCCTCCTCGCCCTCCCTCCTCCTCCTCCTCTTCAAACACCCACACAATCCCATAAAATCAACAAAAATGGAAGGACTAAGGCTAGAGTTTAATATTCAGGGGGTACAACACAGTGCGGCCAATTGGATGACTTCCTTTTAATCAGAAAAATCACACACACTTTCTCCCTCTTGTTTTCTTTGTTGCACATAAAGTTAATAGCTTGAGGAGACTGCATGGAGGTTTGGAAAGGAGTGTGGGATGGACAAACGGAGCCTAGGACTCACCGCCTCACCCTAGAAAAGGCCCAGGCCCGCTCGGGGAGTGCTTTCCATGCAGTGACCTGGACTGGACTCCTGGCCCATACCCTGGAGGGACAGCTGCCTCCCGCCTGACAGTGGACGCCTGAGTGATGTTCTGATTCTGATCAGGTCTCAGCAGAGCTTCCAGACCGAGATGTGGAGAAAGGGCCTGGTGATATATTTCCAAATACCAGCCAGTGGAAGCTGTATGGATTATAAGGGTCTGAGGCTGTTGTGTTCTGTAGCTCATCTCTGAACATGCCATTGATTCTTTTTAAAAAAAAATATTTTTTATTTATTAATTTTAATGAAATTTTTGTGTGTGTACTGTCAAACTGGATCTGA
>NW_006399879.1:1055453-1067368 GCF_000299155.1 Elephantulus edwardii | reverse complement strand
TTGTTGCACTTTTCGCCCTTCCCACCCCCTCCCCCTGAAATCACTCTTCCCCTTGAAAAGAAAAACTCTTTAATTGTTATGCAATCCCTACCCCCAAGTCCACTCCACTGTGCAGCCTTCACTCTGGACTCCTGTAATGACAAGAATAACCGTTCATGTATCTCTTTTAAACAGTTCTCTCCCTCAACTGTTTGAATGCAACAGACATCATTCCTCCCCTCCTTTTCTGTCTTCCCTCAACCCTGATGCCAGTCCCGTTTTACAACAGTGGCCCTATTTGTCCTTTTGTGACTGAGATATTTCACTCAGCATAATGTCCTCCAGGGTCACCCATTTTGCATAATGTTTCATGAGTTCCTTGTTGCCATCGCCTCTTATAGGGACACTCGCCCCTCCCTTTGAAAGCAGCTCCTTCAAATGCCTTATGTGAGTGGCCCTCCTGATGTCCAGCGGGGACAGGAGAGGCGGTATCACCGCTCCGTCCCGGTGTCAGTCCTTCCCTCCACCCCTGAGCTCTTCACCTGAGCTCAGGGCGAAGCTGTGTGGAGATCGTGCCCATGACTCTTCTGTGACCCTGTCGTATTGGGAGTAAGACACTGACGGCTCTTTGTTACTAAGTATCGGCTCTGTGACCTCTGGAAAGCAAACAGCTGAAGTAAGGAAGACTTGACTTCTCTTACAGCCTTGAAGAGGAAGGCGTGGTTTCCTTCCAGACACGTGCACTGCAGCTCTGTTCACAACAGACAAACACCAGCATGGCCGTTGTGCACATCACAAAATGGGGTGCATCCATGCAGTCCCAGACGTAGGATGTGTTCGACGTGTGATGAACAACACTTACGACTCTCTGGCTGTGTGCGCGCATGTATCTTACTTGTCATAACGTACTGCGTGCCCTCTGCTGCCAGGGGACTTCTGATTCACAGGGGCCCTCCGTTACCTTGTCAAGGCTGCAGTCTTCCCCCTGGGGCTGCCCATCTTTCTCCAGGGGAGCAGCTGGTGAAGTCAAAGCACCAACCTTTCATTTAGCAGCCTGATGGCTCTTTCTGTGCTGAATAGAGTGTTAAAACGTTATCTGTAAGATTTTATGCCATCTTCCCAGACCCCAAAGATTATACAGATAAAAGGTGATAATGAAAAAGAGAAGTATTTGCCTTCTGTGAGAATGAACTTACAACTAAGAGGAGGAAGTTCATACTAAATGAGTAACAATCGATATGATGATGATGATGATGTGGAGACATAAAGAGATAATGTGTCCTGGTTCCCGCCCGGCTTTGGATGAATCCTGCAAACCTGCTGTGTGGTGTCAGAGGTTTACCATTTAAAATAGCTTTCCTAGCCAGTGTCCTTGACTTTGCAACATAGATAGTTGGGATCATATCAATAGGGCCTGTTAAGTCTATCTACAAAGGAATCGTCTAGTCTTATCATTCCACTGTTGTTGTTGTTATTGTTGGTAAGTGTCACCGAGTCATAGGCAACTCATCGCGACTCTATGAGCAAAAGACCTAAACGCTTGTATAACTTTCATTGTTTCTCCACGTTCATAGAATTTCTGGAGGCAAGCTATTTCAGAACTAGATGCTACTCCTGCTTCCAAGCTTGTTTTAATCGGGGAGCTCCACCAAACACTGTCCACCATGGGTGACCATTATCATCAGTGTCACAGTGTTCAGCTTCACAGTGACCACGAGTTACCTCTGTATGGCAAGTGGACACACCAGGGTTACACGACCTAGAAGAATGTTTGACCAAAAACAATTAAAACCAGGCCTGAGGGCTGTGGATTAAAGTCACCCACCTTTGGCTTGGTAGCATCACTTTCTGTCCACCAGGCTAACAGATCTCTAGGTTTCATTAAATAGAGCCATGTCAGCAGTGAAAACAGGAACTCTCAATACCAACAAGAGACAGGAAGCAGCATGTGTCCTTCAGAGCCAGAGATTCCTGCACCAGCCAGACCTGGATCCACACAAGAGCAGCAGCAGTCTCGGCGAGAACCAGAGATCCACCTGAGACGGAGCTGGCATGCGACCACTGCCCCCCGGAGCCAGAACCAGAGATCCACCTGAGACAGAGCTGACCACTGCCCCCTGGAGCCAGAGCCAGGGATCCACCCGTGACAGGGCTGACCTGGGACCACTGCTCCCCCAAGCCAGAGCCAGAGACCCACCTGAGACAGAGTTGACGTGGCACCACTGCCCCCCAAGACACAGCCAGAGACCCACCTGAGACAGAGCTGACGTGGAACCGCTGCCCCTGAGAACCAGAGCCAGAACCCCACCCGAGACAGAGCTGACGTGGGACCACTGTCCCCCTTTCCCGAGCCAGAGACCCAACTGACACAGAGCTGATGTGGGACCACTGGCCCCCCAGAGCCCGAGCCAGAAGACTTCACCCACGTTTGCCAGAGGAGTGAGGCATTTAGGGAACTTTGAAACACTGAACTAAGCTGCGAGGCTGACCATACTTGAGAAGCTGTCTGGATTGAGGCGTTGTATCCTGCTGCCAGATTAAATTATAGCCAGTTAACTTCCCTAATAAACCCCACAACCGTGAATAGGATCCCGGGACGTCTGTGTGGTCATTGCAATGGAGTCAAGGCCCAGAAAAGCAGAAAATTGGTGTTGGAATTCTCAGAAGCAAGTGCATGTGTGCAGGAAAGCATGTCTGACCTTATAGGGCTTAGTTTTTGTCTTGTGCAGGTGATTGGGGTGGGGGGACAGTCCTTTGAATAATTAATAGAAGTCAGGTTCAGTCATCTTCCTACAGCTGACACCCTATATAATAGAGCACTCTGGTGGCCTAGTGGTGAGAAACTGTGCTACAGCCCCAAAGGCACCTGGTTCAAATCCACAAGCTGCTTCATGGCAGAAGGATGGTAATCTCCTATCTGAGTTTCTGTTCTGACTTGATAGCACACAACAACACTCTTTTTATATGCTGATAAGTCAATCACAAAAGGACAAACACCACCTGATCCCGTTTGGATGCAATAGACAAAGTGCCAGAAACCAGAACTTCTCAGTGGTTCACAGGGCTGAGAGAGAGGGGGGAAGGAGGAGTCCCTGTTTATGGGGCACAGTTTCTGTTCATGGTGGAATAATCTGGACAAAGAGAATGACAATGGTTGTGTAGCATGATGAAGATGAGCAGTGTCCCTGAATTGTGCATATAAAAAATTAGCCATCCCCCCCCCACCCCCGCATTCAAGGTTTCTGATCCACAGCGTGAGTAGCGGTCACTGGCCTTCATCTCCCCGCAGGAACTGTGACTTCCAGAAGCACTGCAACACAACGCTGCTATTTTGTTCACAGATGATTCTCTGAACCATAAAGTCATTTTTCCTGGCTCAGCAGATACATATCTAGAGGCAGCTGTGAAATTATGGCAGGCCAAGTTGTTAGC
This sequence comes from Elephantulus edwardii, assembly GCF_000299155.1. NCBI lineage: Eukaryota > Metazoa > Chordata > Mammalia > Macroscelidea > Macroscelididae > Elephantulus > Elephantulus edwardii. The sequence continues at coordinate 1,063,957 of NW_006399879.1, read as the reverse complement.
TTGTAACAAGGAGAGAGTTTTCAACATTCTTGGCAGCGGTAAATCACAGTGGTTGTAACAGGCCAGCAGCATAATCCCCAAGCTCCCTGGTCCCTCCCCTAATCAAGGCCAGTTGTTGTTGTTGTTGTTGTTGTTAGGTGCCATCGAGTGTGACTCATGGCAACCCCGTGAACAACAGAACCCTGGCCTGTGCCACCTTCACAACCTCTGACATACGTGAGGCGATTGCTGCAGTCACTGTGTCAATCCATTTTGTTGAGGGTCTTCCTTCCTTTTGCCAACCCGCCACCTTTCCCAGCGTGATACCCTTTTCCAAGGAATTGTTGTGTACCATTGAGGAGGAACCAGCTCGTAGCTGACCCTCCAGCAGGTTTTCTGAGGCTATGAACCATGTGGGAGGAGACTGTTTCTCTTTCTTCCACAGAGCAGCTAGTGGATTCGAATCGTGTACCTTTGGGATGGCAACTTAGCTCCTTATCACTAGCCCACCAGAAAAAAAGAATCTTCCCTAAAAACATACCCCAAAGTATATGAGACAAAGTTTCATCATCTTTACCTCCGAGAAGCACTCTGGCTGTATTTTATCCAAAATGTATCTGTTTGTTCGTTTGGCAGTGCTGGGATATTCAGTACTCTTCTCCAACACCACAGCTCAAAGACACCATTTTTTCTTCTGTCATCCTTATTCTTTGTCCATCCCTGGTGATCTAGTGGTTACGGTTCAGTACTTCCACTGCCACAGCCCAGGTTTGATTGCCAGTCAGGAAAAGCCGTCTGACAGCATTTGAATCAATGTCTAAGAATAGAAAATTATCCTAGTGGACAGAGTGTAACGGAAACCGAAGAAGAGCTGAAGCCACTGAATGACAGTGTTAGTGAGGTGTACGTGATGTACCATGAACTGCCTGTCTTGGGAAAAGTGCAGCCAGAATGCTTCTTATATGCAGGGATGGCAAGACTTCTTTAACATACTTTAGACACGCTATCCAAGGAACCAGTCCCTGGAGTTGTTGTTAGGTGCTGTCAAGTCAAATACAACCCATGGTGACACTATGAACAACTATTCTGAACCCTGTCCTGTCCTGTGCCGTCCTCACAATCTCTGACACACTTGTGCCCACTGCTGCAGTCACTGAGTCAATCCATCTGGTCGAGGGTCTTCCTTTCTTTCAATGACCCTCTCTCTACCTTCCCAAGCATATTACTCTGCTCCTTTCCACAGTATAACCTCTCCTAACAAGGTACCCAAAGTACGTGACATGAAGCTTTATCATCTTTGACTCCAAAGAGCACTGTAGTTGCACTTTTTATAAGACATACATGTTTGTCTTTTTGGCAGTCCATGGGATGCTCAGTACTCTTCTGCAAGACCACAGTTCAAATGTATCAGTTCTTCTATTAGTCGTTGTCCAGCTCTTGGGTACATAGCAATTGATTAAAAAGACCATGGCCTCAATCAGGCACACCTTAGTCCTCAAACTAACATCCTTGCTCCTCAGGAATTTGGAGAAATCCCTGACTGCAGACTTTGCCAGTGCAATACGTCTCCTGACTGCTGGTACCAACAGAGCTGATTGTAGAGTCAACCCAGTGAGTCAACTTTTAACAATGAGGGAGCTCTGTTCAACCAAGCAACCATCCTTAGGGAGGAACAGCATGCGTGGCAACACAAGAGGTCAACAACAACAACAAATGAGAAGGCCTTCCATGACATGGATGACACCGTGGCTGCAGCAGTGGGTTCAAACCCAGCAGTGGCTACGAGGACGGCACAAGGGCAGGCAATGCTTCTTTCTACTGTACCTGAGGTCACCACAGGTCAGATCAAATGGGCCACACTGAACAACAATCACTCTAGTGTCCTCGGGTGACTGATTACCAGGTACTAAGATGTAGCGCAATGGGAAAGTCTGCTGTTAGGGACCTCTTCAGGGTACTGAAGAGCAATGGTGTCACTCTGGAGACTAAGGTGCATCTGATACAGGCCATGCAATCACTTGCTATGCAACAGAGAGCTGGACAATGACTAGAGAGGACAGAAGAATTGATGCCTTTGAGCTGTGGTGCTGGAGAAGAGTATTGAATGTACCATGGACTGCTAAGAAAACAAACAGATTCATCCTGGAGAGGGTTAAACAAGGCTGCTCTTTGGAGGCAAGGATTCTAAGGCTTGATCTGACATACTTTGGATATGTTGTAAGGAGGGACCGGTCCTTGGAGAAGGACATCGTGCTTGGGAGGGTGGAGGAGGAGAAGGCCCTCTATGAGGTGGATTGATTCAGTGACTGGGGTAATTGGGAAGGGAATGTCAGAGACAATGCGATTGGCACAGGACAGAGCAGGGTTCAGTGCTGCTGTACATAGGGTCGCTGTGAGTCTCAAGCAACTTGATGGCACATAACAACAACAACATCAAAATTTTACTTCAAATCATAACAACAACAACATCAAAATTTTACTTCTTTCTATTTGAAAAGTACAAGCACACCTCTTCGCCTCAATTCAGCCGTAGCCGTTGAATCAGAACTGACTCATAGATAACCCTCCAGCACATGTTCAGAGACTGACTTGCAGAGGAGGAGATTGTCCATCTTTCTCCCACATAGCAGCTGGTGGATTTGAACCTCCTACTTTGGGTTGTCAGTGAAACTCTTTACCCAGGAGGCCACCAGGGCTGCCTGATATGATTCTTACTCCTCTAAATATTTATTTGTTAAGGTATCATCAGAGAGAAAGGCAAAAGTCCCCAGCATCTGGGGATACCTGATCACGGTCCCATCCAGCTCAGGATTTCTTCCTAATGACATCAGGGAGATCAGAATTCTGGAGAACAACACGCAGTGAGTTAAATTTTGACAGTGAGGGGACCATCCTTCAACCAAGCAACAGACAGGATAATAAAGAAAATAGTAGTAACAGCAGAGAGAAACACACTCCTCAAAACAATCACAAGAGAAGAGTTTGTGCACAAACAGAGCTCAGAGACAAAGGAAAGAAAGACACATGGACACTGGGAACGTGCAAGGAGGTGGGAAGGGTGTTATTTCATTGTTGCTGCTATTGTTGGGTGTCATTGAATATGACTCATAGCCACTCTGCGAACAACAGATCTGAGCCCTGTCCTGTCCTGCGCCGTCCCCATTGCCTCTGACACACTTGAGCTCATTGCTGCAGTCACTCTGTCAATCCATCTCGTTGAGGGTCTTTCTCTCTTTCACTGTCCTTCCACCTTTCCAAGAATGATGTCCCTTTCCAAGGAATAGCTTCTTCTTACAATATGCCCTAAGTATGTGAGCTGAAGCTTCATCAACTTTGCCTCCAAGGAGCACTTTAGCTGCAATTTTTCCAAGACATACATGTCTATTTTTTTGTCAGTCCATGAGATATTCAGTACTCTTCTCCAACACCACGTAGTTCAAAGGCACAATTCATCTTCTGTCATCCTTATTCATTGTCCAGCTCTCAGAAGCATAGGAAGTGATTGAAAAGACTATTGCCTGAAGCAGATGCACCTTAGTCCTCAAACTAGCATCCCTGCTCCTCAGTAATTTGGAGAAGTTCTTGACTGCAGACTTTCCCAGTGCAGTATTTCCAAGCATAATGTCCTTTTCCAGGGAATAGCCTCTCCCAGCAACATGCCCAGAGTATGTGAGATGAAGCTCTCATGCATTTTATTACATTTAGGGGACCACAATTAATGACACAAACAAAGTGTGTAGAAACCACTGGATAGAGAGCTAAAGGGCTCTGTCAATCTTCACTGAAGCCATAATAAATTGAAAAAAAAAACCAACAAAAACCCTCAAATAAAATAAATAAAAAACAAATAAAACTTTGAGAGTGGTAAATATGATATCTGTCTTGATTGTGATTTGATTCTGCAGGTGTGCATGTGTCAGACATCACTGGGTGGTATATGCAGCTGCTGACGGGAAGGTTGAGTGTTCAAGTCCACCCAGAGAGAGGTACAACAGAATAAAGGCCTAGCGTTCTACTTTTAAAAAAATCAATCACTGCAGATCCTTGGAGGACACTTCTACTCTAACACACGGGAGATTGCCTGAAGCTGGAATTAACTCGGGCCAATTAATTCTGGTATCTGGTGTCTGTGTCAATTGGTCCAGTTGTACACTTTAAATATTCTTGCTTTATTTTGTGTTCATGACTTTAACATAGCTGTTAATGCTGACACAGTGCCTTAAATATGCAATAATTATGAGGAAGAGGCTGGACCAGGGGGGATTTTGCTCTCTTTACACGGGGTTACTATGAGTTGGAGCCAACTAGACAGCACACAATGATGAAAGCTGTTTTGAAAAAGGAAACAATGATTCCCAAATAGCCTTGAGCACCTTCTGCTCTGCACACAATTGTTTCCCAAATCTACAATGCAAAATGCACACACATGTAGAGTGTGTATTCAACAGCTATCCTCAAAAGCTGTCACAACACAACAGCTCCAACAAGGTGGAAATTTCTCTCTGCGCCTCAGTGGCTCTGGGTAGGGCAGGCAGTGTAGGATGAGCTGCGATCTCTGCTCCACAAGGCCACTCAGGGACTCAGGTTTATTCCATCATGTTCCACATCCATATAATGTGTATTTCTCATCAGCTGTCCACCACCACATTCAAGAGAGAAATTAGAAGGGAAGTGATTTCCTTTCAAGGACATGTACAGAAGTGTCACACAACCTTCCCACTCCTATTATTCCTTTGTTGGGGGCCACACCCACCTGCAAAAGACGAAAAATGTAGTCTCTAGCCATCAAAACCAAGGACAGAGTTTCTATTACCAAGAGAAACCAGCTGTCACCAAGTCAGATCTGTTGTTCTTAGGGTCATTATGAGTTCTCATTAACATGATGGACTCTAGACCCTCAAGAATGACAATTTCTTGATGAATGGATGAGGCACTGTGCTGTCACCCCAGAGTCACATGGTTCAAATCTACCCGTTGCTTCATGGGAGAAAGATGAGCAATCTCCTCTTGTGTGGTTAACTGCCTCTGAAAACCCACTGAAGGGTCACCTATGAGTAAGTTCTGATTCAACAGCTCCTAGCAACAAGATGGGTAAACAAAATGTGACATGTGCTTCCAGTGTGATATCTGTCAGCCACAGGGAAATAAAGTATACAGACATCTGCCTTAATATGAACAAAGCTCAAAGCCATGATGCTGAGTGAAACTGTCGCTTTCGTTAGGTGCTGTCAAGTAGAGTGTGACTCACAGTGACTCTGAACAACAGATCTGTCTGATGCTGTGCCAGTCTTAGCATCTTGACACACTCGAGCTCATTGTTAGTCACTGTTTGAATCTCTTTCCTTTAGGATTTTCCTCTCTTGTGTCAACCCTCCGTCTTTCTGAGCATGATGAAGAGCTCAACAGTATGCCTGAATTATGTGAGAGGAAACGTGATCATCTTTTCCTCACGGATCACTCCGGCTGCACTTTGCCCAGATGTATCTGTTTGGGTTTTGGCAGTCTATTGGATATTCAATTCTCTTCTCCAACACCACAATCCAAAGGCATCAATTCTTCTTCTATTATCCTTATTCATTGTCCAGCTCTCAGATGCGTAGCAAGTTATTCCTGAATCAGGCACACTTCACTGATCTTTAGAGTTTTGGAGAGATCCTTGACAGCAGACTTGCTCAACACAATCTGTCTCCTGATCTCCTGGTTGTTGGTAGCAAGGGTGTTGACTGTTGCTCAAATAAGATGAAATCATTGACAACTTCAATATTTTCTCCATCTATTGTGATATTTTGGAAACAGGAGTGGCATTCACTTCCTAAGCATGTCTCTGGAAACTAAGAACTTTGAGAAACGATGGCTATCACAAGGCTTCAGGTCTTTTGTTCATAGGGTTGCTATGAGTTGTACTCACATCAACAGCAAGCAACAACAACACAACATCATGATATTGGTTCAGTGGTGAAGATTTTTGTTTACTTGATGTACTCCATATTGAAGAGTGTAGTCCTTGATCTTCCGCAGAAAGCATTTGAAGTCCTCAGTTTCAGTCCTCAGTTTTGTGTTATCTGCATAATGCATGTTGTTGATTAATCTTTCTCTGATCTCGGTGCCACATTCCTTTTCATAGAGTTTGTTGTTGTTGTTGTTGTTATGTGCCATCGAGTCACCTGTGACTCATAGCGACCCTATGTACAACAGCCCTAAACTCCGCTCTGTCCTGTGCCAATCGCACTGTCTCTGACACTCCCATCCCAATTATCCCAGTCACTGAATCAATCCACCTCATAGAGGGCCTTCCTCTCCTGCGCCATCCCTCCACCCTCCCAAGCATGATGTCCCTCTCCAAGGACCGGTCTCTCCTCACTACATGTCCGAAGTAAGTTAGACGGAGCCTCAGAATCCTTGCCTCCAAGGAGCCACCCGGTTTAACCCTCTCCAGGACAAATCTATTTGTTTTCCTAGCAGTCCATGGTATTCTCAGTACTCTTCTCCAGCACCACAGCTCAAAGGCATCAGTTCTTCTTCTATCCTCCTTGGTCATTGTCCAACTCTCTGATGCATAACAGGTGATTGTGAAGACTATGGCCTGTATCAGACGCACCTTAGTCTCCAGAGAGACACCACTGCTCTTCAGCACTTTGGAGAGGTCCCTAACAGCAGACTTTCCCATGGCAATGTGCCTTTTAATTTCCTGGCTGCTGGTGCCCAGACTGTTGACTATGGAGCCAAGCAAACTAAAGCTGTGTACAATCTCAATCTCTTCACCATCCATCCTGATGCTGCCAATTGGTCCAGTGGTGAGAATCTTTGTCTTCTTGACATTGAGCCTCAATCCATATTGCAGGCTGCAGTCCTTGACACTCTGCAGCAGGTGCTTCAGGTCCTCCTCAGTTTCAGCAAGCAGGGTTGTGTCATCCGCATAACGCAGATTGTTGATAAATCGTCCACCAATCCTGACCCCACATTTCTCCTCATAGAGCCCAGCCTCCCGGATAATCTGTTCTGCATATAGGTTGAAAAGGTATGAAGATAGGATGCATCCCTGGCGTACGCCCTTCCCAATTTTGAACCATGCAGTGTTCCCTTGCTCTGTTCTGACGACTGCCTCCTGGTCCAAGTATAAGTTTCGCATTAGAACCTAAAACCTATGTGAAAACCCTTTAATAGAGTTTAGCTTCACAAATTATTTGCTCATCATACAGACTGAATAACTATGGAGAAATGATACATCCCTGGAATACACCCTTCCTGATTTTAAGCCATGCACTGTTCCCTTGCTCCATTCAGACAACATCTTCTTGGTCCAGGTAGAGATTTCATAGGACCACAATTAAGTGTTCTAGGATTCCCATTCTTCTCAATGTTAGTCATAATTTTTATAATCTATAGAGTCATATACCTTTGCATAATCAATAAAACACAGATAGATATTCTTGTAATATTTTTTTATTTAAGCCAGGGCACATCTGACATCGTCAGTGATATACCTGGTACCACAGCCTCTTCTAAACCATACTTGAACTTCTGACAGTTCCCTGTTAATGTACTGTTCTAACTTGTTTTCAATGATCATTAGCAATATTTTGCTTGTGTGTGATATTAATGATAATTTTCAATAATTTATACATTCTAGTGGATCACCTTTCTTGTGGGGTGGTAATAAATACGGATCTCTTTCAGTCAGGCAGCCAGGTGTCTATTCTCCAATTTCCTAGCATAGACTGGTGATCCCATCCAGGGTTGCATCTCTTAGATGAAACATGTCAGTTTGTATCCCATCAATTCTTGGAGTCTTGTCTTTTGCCAATGCATTCAAAAAAGCTTGAACCTCTTCCTTTATTACCACTGGATCTTGTTCTTATGATACTTCCCGGAATTTTTCAGGGTCTACCAATTCTCTTTTATATAGTCACTCTGTGTATTCTTTTTCTCTTCTTTTGATGCTTCTTAGCTCATTCAAGATTTTGACTGTAGCATCTCTCAATATTGCATCTCGAGGTTTGATCTTGTTTTTCAGTTCTTTCAGATTTAGAAATGTTAAATGGGTTCTTCCCTTTTTATTCTCTGACTCCAGCTCTTTGCACAATTCATTATACATTTTTTTTCTGTCTTCTCGTGCCACCTTTTGAAATCTTTTATCAGTTCATTGTATTAGGGAATGATTTTCATGTTGCTAAAACACTTGCTTGTACTTATGTGAAGCCTATACTTGGAACAGGAAGCAGTCCTCAGAACAGAGCAGGGAAACACTGCATTGTTCAAAATCAGGAAAGGAGTGTGTCAGGGATGTGTCCTTTCTCCATATCTTTTCCATCTATATACAGAACAGATCATTCAGGAAGCAGGGCTTTATGAGGAGGAATGTGACACCAGGATTGGAGGAAGACTCATCAACAACCTACATTATGCAGATTACACAACCTTGCTTGCTAAAACTGAAGAAGACCTGAAGTGCATGCTGCAGAAAGTCAAGGACTGTAGTCTTCAATATGAATTGAAACTCAACATCAAGAAGACAAAGATTCTCA
>NW_006399879.1:1039559-1055013 GCF_000299155.1 Elephantulus edwardii | reverse complement strand
AAGAAAACAAATAGGTCTGTCTTGGAGAGGGTGTAACCAAGTTTCTCCTTGGATTTTAAAGCTTCGTCTCACAAACTTTGAGATTTGGCTAGATAAGGCCAGTCCTTAGAAGAGGACATGATGCTTGGAAGGGTGGAGTGACAGCACAGGAGAGGAAGACCCCAAATGAGATTGGTTGATACAGTCACTGGGGCAATGGGAGTTGGTGTGTAGAAATTAGTGAGACTGGCTCAAGACAGGGCAGGGTTCTGAGCTGTTGTACTGTAGGTTGCAGATGACGGCACATAACAGCAACTGTTGCAGACTGAGGGTAAAGTATGTTAATAAGTATTAATAATGAGACAGAACACCAAGAATGTAGGAGAAAACAGGTAAAGCAGGAGGCAAGCAGGTCTCAAACAACTGAAGTGCAGTTTCAACAAAGACTTCCCTGTGCCTTTATTGAAAATTGCCAGGGAACAAATCACAAAGATAATTCAATGTGAATGAAGCTAAGCTTTTTCTATCGAAAACCTTATGCTTGACTCAGGAGGGAGGGGTTAGCAAATACAATACAAAAATCCTGTAAACATTTAAGGATTGCCTTAGTGCTACAGGGTGAATTCCAGTCTGTATCCTCCTCCCTCATATCCTGAAATAGAGTTTATGATAAATATTTAGTATGAAATTTGGCTTCCTACAAACAACAACAACAATTACTTTGTATCTTATTGAGTTCTGGTGGCCTAGTGGTAAGAGGCTGTGCTGTGATCCTGAAGGTACGTGATTTGAATTCAATACCTGCTTGGCAGGAGAAGGGTGGACAATCCCCTCCTGTGTGATTTAACACCTCTGAAAACCCACTGGAGAGTCAGCTATGAGTTGCTTCTGACTCAACAGCACACAACAACCAAACAGTTACTTTATATCATCAGTGTGCATATGCTTACTGGTTTATGCTTTGCTTGTATATAATTTGTGATGCCAGAAGTTAGGCCATTGGTGTTTCAAAGGCCAAGAAGGGTCTCCCATTCTGGGTAGCAGATTGCAGCAAAGATCATAGATTAAAACAAACTAGGAAGAAGGCTTGACCATCCACTTCCTATGAACAACAGAGGAATGCAGGGAGATAAAGTGTTAGAGGCAGAGCTCATAAGAAAAGCCACTCGAAATGAAGATAAAGCAACTGCAGCAAACATTAATAATCGGAACATGGAACGTATGGAATATGAATGCAGGAAAACTGGAAGTTGTGAAATTAGTTAATCACAAAAGGGCACCTATTATATAACAAGGTTTTGTCTGTTGTTCATAGTGTTGCTACAAGTTGTAGTGACTCAACACCACCTAACAATGACAACTGTTACTTATATGAAATTAAAAAAAAAACACCCAGAAAATAAAGACCAAAGTTTATTAGTGGTTGTATACTGTTGTTGTTATGTGCCATTGAGTCACCTGCAGCATAGCAACCTCATGTACAATAACTCTGAAGCCTGCTCTGTCCTGAGCCAGTCTCACTGACTCTGACACACCTACCGTCATTGCCCCAGTTACTGTATCAGTTCATCACATTTGGGGTCTTTCTCTCCTGTGCTGTCCCTCCACTCTTTCAAGCATGATGTTCCTCTCCAAGGATTGATCCCTCCCGGCCATGAGCCCATAGTATGGAGCTTCAAAATCCTAGCCTCCAAGTAGTAGCTTGGTTTCACCCTCTGCAAGACAATCCTATTTGTTTTCTTAGTGGTCCATGGTATGTTTAAGACTCTTCTCCAGCACAATTCAAAACCATCGATTCTTCTTTTGTCATCCCTAGTCATTGTCCAACTGTCTCAAGCATAACAAGTGATTGTGAAGACCATGGCCTTGATGAGGTGCATCTTAGTCTCTAGACTGGCATCGTTGTTTTTCAGCACTCTGGAGAGGTCCCTGACAGCAGGTTTTCCCAATGCAATTCATCTTTTGATTCATCTTTTGTATACTAGGGGGTGCATTAACAATGGGATCAAATACAGGAAAATTGGGATACATTGCATGAGAAGCAGTGAGCTTCAGTTTATGAGAAATGTGGTAGTTATGAGTGTGTTTGCACGCATGATTCATATCCTTAATATCATTAAAATAGTACACCTGAAAAGGCTGAATTGACAAACGTTTCATGAGGTATATGTGTACATACATGTATATGGAAATGTTGTTGTTGTTATTGTTGTTGTTGTTAGGAGCTATCGAATCAAGTAGGAATCATAGTGACCTCAGACCTGAACCCTGCCCTGTCCTGTGCCATCCTCACCTTCTCTGTCACACTTGAGCCCATTGCTGCAGTCACTGTGTCACTCTACCTCATTGAGGATCTTCCTCTCTTTCTCTGATCTTCTATCTTTCCAGGCATGTGTCCCTTTCCAAGAACTGTCTCTCCTAACAACAGGCCTAAAGTATATGAGGTGAAGTTTCACTGTCGTTGCCTCAAAGGAGCCCACTGGCTGCACGTTTTCCAAGACATACATGTTTGTTCTCTGGGCCTTCCACTGCATATTCAGTGCTCTTCTCCAACACCAGAGCTCAAAGGCACCAACTCTTCTTCTGTTATTCTTATTCACTGGCCCCTCTCAGTTGCCTAGTTGCATAGCAAGTGATTGAAAAGACTATAGCCTGGCCTTTTAAGACGCCTTAGTCTTCAAACTCCCATTGCTGCTCCCCAGAAACTTAGAGAGATTCCTGACAGCAGACTTGCCCAGTGCTGTGCATCCCCTGATCTGACTGCTGGTACCAACGGTGTTGATTGTGGATCCAAGTAAGGTGAAATAATTGACAGTTTCAATCTTTTATCTATCTATCTATCTATCATCTATCTATCTATTATCTATCCATCTATCATCTATCTATCTATCTATCTATCTATCTATCTATCTATCTAGATATTGCTTTACTGGTCCAACGGTGAGGATTTTTGTCTTCTTGATGTTGAGACATAACCCATATTTTAAAAAGGCTGTTCAGGTGGCTGAGTGGCAAGAAGCTGTGCTGCAATCCTGAAGGCACAGAGTTCGAGGTCACCAGCTGCTCCACAGGAGAAGGCTGGACAATCTTCTCCCATGCCATTAGCTGCCTCTGAAAACCTGCTGGAGGGTCAGCTGTGGGCCTGTTCCAACTCTATGACACACAACAACAGTCTTCGATGTTCTGCCGTGTTTCAAGTCCTCTTAACTGTAAGCAAGCAAAGTTGTGCCATCTGCATAATGCAGGTTGTTGATAAGTTTATGTCTGATCTTAAGAAATATATACACACCAACTTTTTTTTAAATTAAAATTCCGACAATAAAACCTGTAAAAAGCTAGAAAGCTATATAAGGTGGAAGATTGTCCAAGAAGGAAACCTCAATGGTTTTCACTAACAGGAGACAGAAGAGGGGCAGATGAGTGAAATATCTGTATAAAAAGACAAATACTGCATGATGCCACTGTTATAGAACAGGATTGACATGGGGGTTGGGGGGAAGTAAGAATAAGTAATGTACACAGTATTGAAACAGACAAGGAAGAGAATTGTGTAAAAGGAATACATGATTAGGTATTATTAGCATGACAAGAGTCCAAAATTAGAGTTGCATAGTAAAGTGGTCGGGGTGGGGGTGAGGGGACTGTATAACAATGAAAAACTGTTTAAAAAAATGTGAACTGGGGAGAGGGATGTCAGGGAGGAAAATGAATGAATGGAATCCAAGTTCCTTATAAGCATCTATTAAAATTAAAAAAAAATTAAAAATGGAAGAAAAGGGGCAGAGAGCCCTGGTGCTGTGGTACATTCAGTGTTGAGCTGTTAACTCCAAGACTGGCAAATCGAATCCACCAGTCGCCTCAGGGAAAAGATGGGCTGTCTGTTCCTGTTACGTTTGACAGCCTCAAAAACCTGGGTGAGCGTCTCCAGAAGTGAGGTGTCAGCCCCAGTATAGTGAGTTTGTTGTTCTGTTTTCTTTTGTTTGGAAAAGTTGCATGACTACATCCTGTAAGAAGGAGAAAGCATGCTGGAACTAGAGAAGCAAAATAGTCCTGCAGAGTCCTGGGTCTCGAGGTTCCTTGTTCCATTTTGTTTGCTTGTTTGTTTTACTTTGGTGGCTGAGTTGTTATGGTGACACTGTGTGAGGAAGACGACTTGTCCTGCGTGGCTTCCTGGACTGTGAGCGTCACAGAGAAGGGATCATCCGACCTTTCTGCTGCAGAGCCTCTGTGTGTATTTGAACTCCCCACCTTGCAGTTACTAGCCTAGTGCTTAAATGTTGCACTCCCAGAGCGCAGAGAATTACATTTGAGTTCCCCTCCCGCCGTCTGGCTGTGTGGCCCTGTAGTCCTGGCTCTCTCAGCCCTCCTTTCTGTGACATGATCAAAAGCCAGTATCAGCTCCCGGGGCTTCCCAGCTCCCACAGCGAGGGTCCCAGCCTGCTGCCCGCCATCCCTCTCTGATTAAAAGGTCAGGGCTGGAGGAAGGCCTGGCTCTGCGCACAGGCCTGCTGCCTTCCTGCGGCTCACTTCCTGCGGCGCTCTTTTTTGAATTAAATTCGGGGCAGGAGTCTCCACACCACTCAAGTCAGAAAGGGCCCCTTGGAAAGAAACTCCACCACGGGCAAAATACCTTCAATTTCCTTCAAGGGGGGGAAAAAAAACAACCCTTTGGACCACAGATGGGTAATTGTATTCACTGTTTCCAAATGTCGAAATGCCAGTCCAGGCCAGCTTTCCACCAAGATCAAACGGGCGCCCTGGGCCCCTTTCCACTGGGTGGATGTGCGTTTAGCCACGGTGTGAAAGCTGCTCCGTTCTGTGTCTGTTCACACAGGAAAGAAAAGACCCCGGAGGCCCTCTTCCTCCTCCTTCGCCCCTGTGGCCAACGCCACATTGCCCAGTGTTAAGGAGAGAACCTAAACCGTCCCATAGGAAGAGTACGAGGAGCAAGGTTTTCAATCCAGATGTCTAAATCTGTGACGAAAGAGCATACTATTATCATGAGCTGGTCCTTGCTAGATTTCTCAGACATTAAGTAGCAGCTGGGCCGCGGAAAAAGGACAGTGAGAAAGAATTGATGCCTTTGAATGATGGCACCGATGACGAGTGTTGAGTAGACCAAGGATTGCCAGATGAACAAGCTGATATGTCTCAGAGGAAGAAGCCAGAATGGTGAGACTTGGTCTCTCTGACATTGGGCACGTCTGCAGTGGGGGCCAATCTCTAGAAAGCGCGCCATGCTTGGAAAAGCTGAGAGTCAGGAGAAGGGGTGAAGAGTCTCAGCAAGATGAGTGCAGTGACTGCCTCCGTGGGCTGCAGTCAGGGAGGTTGTGAGGAATGCACAGACTGGATAGCATTTCATTCTGTTATTAAACAGTCGCTAGGAGTCAGAACCAGCTCATTGGCCTGCTGTTGTTTCTAATGTTAGGTGTCAAAAAGTATGACTCATTGCAACCCTGCAACAACCGATCTGGACCTGTCCTATCCCATGCCATCCTCACAGCCTCTGACACACTCAAGCCCATTGCTGAAGTCACTGTGTTGACCCACCCAGTTGAGAGTCTTCCTCTCCCTCGTCACTCCTCCATTTTCCAGAAGGATGATGTCCTTCTCCAAGAAATAACCTCTCCTAGCAACACGCCCAAAGTATGTGAGACAAAGCCTCATCATCTTTGCCCCAAAGGATGCACCTTCTCCAGGCTGTATCTGTTTGAGTTTTTGTGGCAGTCCATAGGATCTTCAGCGCTCTTCTCCAACACCACAGTTCAAAGGCATCAATTCTTTTGTCGTCCTGATTAGCTGTCCATCTCTCAGATGCACAGCAAGTGACTGAAAACACTATGATCTGAATCAGGTGCATCTTATACCTCAAACTGACACCATAGCTCCTCAATAATTTGGAGAGGTTCCTGACTACAGACTTTCCCAAGTTCAATATATCTCTTGATCTCTTGACTGTGGATATCAAAGGTATTGATTGTGAATCCAAGTAAGATGACAGTCTCAATCCTTTTTCCGACACATTATGGTGTTACCTATCACCCCAATAGCAAGGATTTTTGTTTCCTTGATGTTGAGATGCAATCCATACTGAAGGCTGCAGTGTTTAATCTTCTGCAACAAGAGCTTCAAGTCCTCCTCCGTTCCAGCTAGGAAGGTTGTGTCATTTACATAACGAAGGTTGGTGATGAATCTTGCTACAGTCCTGATGCCACATTTTCTTCACAGAGTCGAGCTTCTTGAATAATTTGCTCAGTGTAGAGATGAAATTAAGTATAGAGATTGGATACAGCCCTGGCTCAGGGTGTTGATGAGAGTCAGAAAGTTGCTAGAAACTTTCCAGGAGGTATGTGAGAAATGTGCTACCAAACTCTTCAGCCCTGCCTGTGTCCTCAGGAATCTACTGCTCATGTGTCAGTTTGTCATTCTGTGGTGATTCATTATTATTGTTAGGCGCTGTTGAGTCGATCATGACTCCTAGTGACAATAAGAAGAACAGATCTGGGTCAAGCTCTGGTGGCCAAGTGGCAAGAAGCTGCACTGCAGTCCCAGAGGAGAGTGGTTCAAATCCACCAGATTTTCTGCTGGAGAAGGAGGGACAATCTCTTCCTGTATCAGTCAGATCTGATTTGAAGGTTGTTGTTGGGTGTTGTCGAGTCTTAGACAACTCATAGCGACCCTATGAATGAAAGACCTGAGCACTGTTTGTACATAGAGTTTCCGGAGGCGAGCCATTTCGGAAGTGGATGCCGCTCCTGCTTCCAGGCTTGTTTTAGTCAGGAAGCTCCACCAAACACTGTCCGCCATGGGTGCCCATTATCACATTTGACACATCAGTGTCACAGTCTTCAGCATCACAGCAACCATGAGTTACCTCTGTACAGCAATGCACAGACCAGTGCTATACCACCTAGAAGAATGTTTGACAGGAAAACCATTTGAACCCGGCCTGAGGGCCACAGATTAAAATCACCCACCTTCGGCTTGGTAGCATAACTTTCTGTCCACTGGGCCAACGTAGCTCTCTCTCTGTCATTTTGACGGTACACACACAGAGAAAAATAACATTTAAAAAAAATAGAATAACAGATCTGAACCTTGCCCTATGCTGCACGCTTGTCACAACCTGTCATGTTCAAGTTCGTTGTGACAGTCACTGTGTCCACCCATCTCACTGAGGGTCTTCCTCGCTTTCTCTAACCCTTTGTCCTTCCCAGCGTGAGGTCTTTTCCTAAGGACATCACCCCCTGACAACGTTACCAACGTGTGTGAGACTTCACCATCCTTGCCTCAAAGGAACACTCTCCCTGCACTTCTCCAAAATAGGTTTGTTGGTCCTTTGTCACCCTGGGGTATTCCATGCGCTTTTCCAGCATCATACCCCAAAGGCAACGATTCCTCTGCCTTTCTTATCCAGTGTCCAACTTTCAAATGCATAGGAAACAGTGGGAAAGGCTGTAACTTGGATCAGGCACACTTTAGTTTTTAAACTGATTACTGCTACCATGAGTGTTGATTGTGGATCCAAGTAAAACCAAGGAGTGGACGCCCTCAGTCCTTTCTCCATCCATCATGATGTTGCCTGTTGTTCCAGTGATGAGGAATTTTGTTTTCTTGACTTTGAGGTGTTGCCTATACTGAAGGCTGTAGTCTTTGATCTTCTGCACGAAGTGCTTTAAGTCCTCCTCACTTTCAGCAAGCAAGGTTGTATCATCTGCATAATGTAGATTGTTGATGATTCTGCCTCTAATCTTAATGCCATATTCTTCTTCATATAGTTCATCTTTGTGAATGATTTGGTCAACATACAGATTGGATACAGATGAAAAAAGGAAACAACTTTTACACACATCATTTTTAAAAATTTTTTAAATTATTAATAATTTTAATGAACGTTTACAGAGACTGAGGATTTCCATTCATTCATTGTTACACTTTTCTCCCTGCCTACCCCTCGTTCCCCACAATTCACTCTACTCTTTGAAAAGTAAAAGAAAAATTATTTCACTGTTATACAATCCCTCCCCCCAGGTCCACTCCACTAGGCAGCCTTTGCTCTGGACTCCTGTCATGACAAAAATACCTAATCACATATCTCTTTTAAGCAGTTTTCTCCCTCATCTGTTTCAATACAGTATACATTATTGAACCCATCTTTGTCAGTCTCCCCCCCCAACCCCAATGTCAGTCCTGTTTTACAACAGTGGCACCATGCAGTATTTGTCCTTTTGTGACTGAGATATTTCACTCAGCATAATGTCCTTGTTTTTCAATGCAGTATAGTATTTCATTGTGTGAATATACCACAGCTTCTCTATCCATTCGTTTGTTGATGGGCACTTAGGTTGTTTTCAACTCCTTGCTATTGTGACCAAAGCCACGATAAACATGGGTGTGCATATATCTACTTGGGTGGAAGTTCTGGTCTCTTTAGGGTATATTCCTATATTCCCAGTAGTGGAATTGCTGGGTGAAATGGTGTCTCTATTTACAACTTTTTGAGAAAGTGTCCACCACACTGCTTTCCACAGTGGTTGCACTGACACACATCTGTTTTTAAACCATGGAATGACCCCTTTTTCTGTTTGGACAAGCCCTCTTGATCTGTGTAAAGGCTTTTTATGAGCACAATTAAGTGTCCTTGGATTCTTATTCTTCCCAGTAAAGAATCCACACAGTCTTCTGATGGCCCATAACACATAAATAATCATCCTTCCAGTGTTCTTTACTTTCAATCAAGATCCACCAGACATCAGCACTGATATCCCCCACACCACAGCTTCTTCTGAATCCAACTTGTACTTCTGGGAGTTCCCTGTCTATATATTGTCCCAACTACACTTTAATAATATAATAAACAGCAATTTAACAATTTAATAAACAGCAAGATCTTACTTGCTTATGATATTAATAATGTTGTTGTTATGTGCCGCTAAGCTGTGACCCATAGCCACCCTGTGTACAACCCTAAACTCTGCTCTATCCTGTGCCAATCTCACTGTCTCCAAACACCTACCCCCATGACCCCAGTCACTGAACCAATCCATCTCATCCAGGATCTTCCTCTCCTGCACTGTCCCTCCACCCTCCCAAGCATGATATCCCTCTCCAAGGACTGGTCCCTCCTTGCAACATGTCCAAAGTATGTCAGACATAGCTTCAGAATCCTTACCTCCAAAGAGCAGCCTGGTTTCACCCTCTCCAGGACAAATCTGTTTGTTTTCTTAGCAGTCCATGATATTAATAATACTGTCTGAAAATTTCCACAATCTGTTGGATCACCTTTTTTTAAATAGCATCAAATATGGATCAATTCCAGTGATGTGATTGCTTCAGTGTTGCAATAATTCTGAAGGCTGTTTTTGTTGATTGCCTTCAAGTCAAGCACGACTCTTACTGACCCTATGAACAAAAGGCCTGAAGCCCCTCTACAATTATCAACATACAGTTCACAGAGTTTCCAGAGGCTTGTTGTTTAGGAAGTGGATGCCTCTCCTGATATTTCAAATAGTAGCAAGGTCACCTGTGGTGGACTTATTTCAGTGGAGCCTCTATGAAGAAAGGCCTGGTGATCTTTTTGAGTCCGTTAACCACTGAAAGCCCTAAGAATCACACCAGAACATTGTCCAATTCCCTTGCTTTGAGCACATCTCTGGGAGGGACTACTTGCTGGCTGAGGACCTCATGTTTGATGAAGCAGAGGACCACAGGGGTGAGGGGGACGTTCCCTGGAGTGAATGTGAAATGTGGACTGACTTTTTTCTATTTATCCCATTGCTCAGCGTTCTCCTCTTTTGACTGTGTCCGTGAGGACTCAGCACAGCAGTCAGACAAGCCCCCGCGTGATTTCTGTCTGTTTCTCTTGGTGCAGCTGGACAGGCACACCTCATCTTACTGCAGTTCACCTCATTGTGCTGCATGGAAATTGTGTTTTAAAGATTTGTGGCCTAGTCTATCAGCTTATATTTCAGCAGCATGTACTCACTTAGTGTCTCTGTTGCATTTTGGTAATTCTCACTACCAAAAAGGAAAGTCAGACAATGACGAAGGATGACAGGAGAAGAATCGATACCTTTGAGCTGCGGTGCTGGAGAAGAGCATCCCAGGGACTGCTCAAAGAACAGACAGACATGTCTTGGAAAAGGTGCAGCCAGAGTGCTCCTTGGAGGCGAAGATGACAAAGCTTTAGCTCATATACTTTGGGTTTATTGTTAGGAGAAGCTACTCCCTAGAGAGGAACATTATGCTTGAGAGGGAGGAGGGTCAGGGACAGAGGGGAAGACCTTTGATGAGATGGATTGACATAGTGACCGCAGCAACGGGCTCAAGTGTGTCAGAGATGATGAGGACGGCACAGGACAGGACAGGGTTCAGACCTGTTGTTTATGAGTTCGCTGTGTTGTTAGGATAGGATCGAACATTACCAAATATTTTACATGTTTATAATACTTTGTTTTACAAATATTTTACTTATTTAATCATACTATTGCATATTGAACAGACTATGCTATTGTGTAAGCATCTCTTTAACACACATTGCTGTGGTTAATTGCCTCAAGTCAAGCATGACTCATAATGATCCTATGAACTAAAAGCACACGTTGTTGTTGTTGTTGTTGTTAAGTGCCGGTGAGTCGAAGGCGACTCATAGCGACCCTATGCACACACCTCCTGTAGAACTTTAGTCCTTTCTCCAAGTTCATAGGGTTTCCAGAGGCAAGCTATTGTGGAAGTGGATGCCACTCCTGCCTCCAAGCCTATTGTAATCAGGAAGCTCCACCAAATATTGTCCACCATGGGTAACCATTCTTGCATTTGACACATCAGTGTCACAGTGTTCAGCTTCCCAGCGACCAGAGTTACCTCTGTACAGCAAGTGGACAGACCAGGGTTACACGACCAAAAGAACGTTTCACCAAAAGCAATTAAAGGCAGGACCGAGGGCAGCAGGCCCAAGGGCCCACTAGCACCTGGAACAAGCTCCACAGGCTCAACCCAACCCTTATTTACCCTTACTCTAAGGGTCAGGACCGCCCATTGTTGTTGTTGTCGAGTCGCTTGCGACTCATACGACCCTATGTACAACAGCTCTAAATTCTGCTCTATCCTGTGCCAATCTCATTGTCTCCAACAGATCCATCCCATTGCCCCAATCACCGAATCAATCCACCTCATAGAGGGCCTTCTCCTCCTGCGCTGTTCCTCTCCAAGGACCGGTCCCTCCTTACAACATGACCAAAGTATGTCAGACAAAGTTTCAGAATCCTTGCCTCCAAAGAGCAGCCCAGTTTAACTCTCTCCAGGATGAATCTGTTTGTTTTCCTAGCAGTCCATGGTACCCTCAGCACTCTTCTCCAACACTACAGCTCAAAAGCATAAATTCTCCTTCTATCCTCCTTGGTCATTGTCCAACTCTCTGATGCATAACAAGTGATTGCAAAGACCATGGCATGTACCAGACGCACCTTAGTCTCCAGAGACACACCGTTGCTCTCGAGTACTTTAGAGAGGTCCCTAACAGCAGACTTTCCCATCACAATACGTCTTTTAATTTCCTGGCTGCTGGTGCCAAGAGTGTTGATTGTGGAGCCAAGCAGACTAAAGCTGTAAACAATCTCAATCTCTTCACCATCTATCCTGATGCTCCCAATTGGCCCAGTGGTGAGAATCTTTGTCTTCTTGACATTGAACCTCAATCCATACTGAACTCTGCAGCCCTTGACCTTCTGCAGCAAGCGCTTCAGGTCCTCCTCAGTTTTAGCAAGCAGGGTTGTGTCATCTGCATAAAACAGATTGTTGATAGATCTTCCACCAATCCTGATGCCACATTTCTCCTCATAGAGTCCTGCCTCCCGGATGATCTGTTCTGCATACAGGAGTACGCCCTTCCCAATTTTGAACCATGCAGTGTTTCCTTGCTCTGTTCTGATGACTGCTTCTTGGTTCAAGTATAGGAGACAGAAAAAAATTCACTATTGTTTTTGTTGTTAGATTCCATTCAGGTAAGTACAACGCCTGGCAACCACGTGGACAGGTCTGAACCCTGTCCTGTCCTGGGCCTTCCTCACCATCTCCCATTGCAGCTGTCATTGTGTCCATCAATCTCATGGAGGGTCTTCCTGTCCTTTGCTGGCCCTCCGCCTTTCTAAGCCTGGTACCTTTCTCCAAGGAATAGTCCCTCCTAACAACATGCCCGAAGTATGAAAGAATAAGCTTTGCCGTCTTGCTTTATTGCAACATTTTCTATTTCTGCACTGTTCTGGAGCCAAACCCACCTTATTTCCAAATTCTGCCTGTGCATGCAAAACACGAGTCAATGCAACAGTTTCCACCTGCACAATTCAACCACAGGTCACATTCTTCAAATTCTTAATATTTTTCCCCCAAATTGCTCCACCCCCTACACAAACCCATTGCTCTAGAAGCTTCTCATCTAGCCTTTCGAGTTACAGTTTTCAATTTGATCCCGTCGGTATTTTCCCATCTTGGTCCTGAAGGGACTCTGACACCCTCGTCCATTGGCATGCTGTCTGCAGCAAGCATTGAGTAACAGTTGCAGGATCGAGGAGTCATGAGAAAGTGAAAGAGATTGTAAGGCCCACAAGTCAAAACACTCCGCTCCCTGGGCCTTTGGAGGAAGCATCCACCAACCCTTGAACTCCAAATGATGCCCTTGGCGGAGAGAAAGCATCTTACTGCTTCCTGCATCTAGTAAACTCTGTGTGGTCCCTGGCACAGAGCAGGTGTTTCATAAATGCTTGTTGGATCCATTAAGAGCCTGAAGCTCTAAGTGGCTAGTGGTTCTCCAACTTTGGCGTGCGTCCGAATACCCTTGGGCATTTGTTAAATTGTGGTGTTGGTGAGGAATATTGACTGTGCAAGAATTTCCACAAGAATGAGTGAGTCTATCTTAAAAGTATAGTCTGAATCTGGTGTGAAAAACAATGTATTCAAATTTCGTAAATAAATGAATGTAATTTTAAAAAAAAAGAACAAAAAGTATCGTCAAAAGGCTTCTTAGAGCGTCGGAGGGTGAGACTTCCTCTCGCATACTTTGGGTGTGTTAGCAGGAGACAGATCTCTGGGGAAGGTTCTCATGCCTGTGGACACAGAGGCCAGTGAGCAAGATGAGAGGGACAGACACCGTGGGCTCAAGCACAGCACTGACCGTATGGAGGGCACAGGGCTGGGCACTGCTTTATGTGGTGGCTGTGAGTAGGAATCTCGTGGTAAGAAGCTGCTCTGCGGGAGAAAGATGGGCAGTCTCCTCCTGTGCCGTTTACTGGCTCTGAAAACCCATGGTGGGTCAGCTGTGCGTTGGAGTTCACCCAATGGTACACAACAACCACAACACCAGAAGGAGCGCAGGTGGTGGAGTGTGTAATGTGTTGTGCTGCTACCTGAAAGGTTGGTAGTTCAAAGCCACCAGCAGCTCCTGGGAGACTGACAAGACATTCTCCTGTTCCTGTACAGATTTCCGTTCCTTGGAATCCCACCAGAGAATCGCCACGGGTCAGAATGACTTCAGGGCTGTGGGTGTGGTTTGTGTTTATCAGCAGGCCCTTTCTCAAAGAGCCCTGGTGGTACAGTTAAGCAGTTAAGCACTAAGCTGTTCACCAAAAGGTTGGTGGTTCGAATCTACAGCTTGATGAGAGCAAGCCCAGGTGATCTGCTTCCATCAAGGTGACAGCCCAGGAAGCCCAGGGCTGGTCCTACTCTGTCCCATTTGGGTCCTGTGCAGCAGATCAACTCTCAATAGCACTCGGCAATGGCAGGCGCAGCCCCAAAAGTCCGATGTGGTGGGTCCGGGGTAGAACCTGGATGCATCTGCCTTCCTCACTGCACATCTGCAAAGCGACTCCTATATATTCCTAAAATTTGTCCTGTCGGCAAATAGTCAGGAAGACAGTGTGAACGGGGTGGGTTTCCAGCAATATGGCATCGTGCTGGTCAGTGCTACCAAACTATGACTCATGGCAGACAAAGGGAGCTCTGGTGGCCTCGTGGTAAGATGCTGCGCTGCAATCCCAAAGGTACAGGGTTCTAATCCAACAGGTCCACATGAAAGAAGGACAGATAATCTCCGCCTCTGAAAACTCACAGGAGGGTCTGCCCTGAGCACGTTCCAATTTGATAGCAACTCAACGACACGGCAGACAGCAGACTGAACCTGTCCCTGTCTGTGCCATCCTCAGGCTCTCACCACGCGCAGGTCCCATGCTGAAGCCGCTGTGTCTCCTTGTCCCTGAAGATTCTCTCACTGATCTACTTTGATGTCCGTCTCCAGGGCCTGTCCCCTCCTGGGAGCCCGCCCACAAGCCTTCCTAGGCCACCTTTAGGGGAGGGCACGGTCTATGAGGTTCCCACCCCTGTAGACTGTAGAATTCTTGTCTTTGGTGGGGGAGACTCAGGTTCGAGTCCTGGCCAGGGCACCTCAGCACAGCCACCACCTGTCGGCTGGGGCTTCACGTTGCTCTGAGCAGGCTTCAGTGGTCCCTCTGGGACAGAAACGGTGGGGAGGAAAGGCCAGCTTTGCACTTCTGCAAGTCAGCCGGGAGCCTTCCGGAGAACGACACCAAAGCTGCAGCCAATGAGCTCACCCCGGGTCATGGCTGACCAGACAGCAGCTGACAACACCACATAACTAGTGCTTTAGGGCCTGACACCCCCACTTCCTACACACCCTGCTGGGCAGCCACCTGCTGTGACCTCTCTCTCTCTCCATCCTCAGCCCTGTCATGTTACCCTTGTCAGGGGAGGGGGCGGGGGGAACTTCACATGGATTCCCACTCGCCGTGAGCCCATGTGACAGAGGACAGTTGTGCCATGATGTCCCAAGTCCACAGTCTTCATGGGACCAGATCACCAGTCTTTCTCCCACGGGGTCCCTGAGTGGATTCGAACCCCAATCTCATGGTTAACAGCTGAGCACTTCCCCATACGCTCCTCCATAGTTCCCTCCACAGGCCAGGCAGCTAGTAAATTCTCAAGTGTTGAATGAATGAATGAATGAATGAGGAAAGGGACGGCGTGGGGTTACCCAATAAGCAAGGTAAACGTAGCTCACTGGTGTGTTTACTCGCTGACGTGCAAGGAACAATGCCACGTGATTTCACAGCAGAGACTCTGCTTCTTGGAACAGCTGGCATCTGTCTCTCTCCCCAATCCACACCCACTTCCCACAGGGTCAGAGCCTCTTTGCAAGTGTTCCCATCCCTGAAAGGGACAGCAGACACAGTAAGCTGGGCAGACACAGATTGCCTGTGCTTAATTACTGCTTGGTAGTAAAAAGAGTGTGTGATAACTGAGCTCGTACGGTGTCAACATGCCAGTGCTGGTCATGACAGTTACTATACCTGTGGCTTGAGGTCAGACAAGGAGTAGATAAATTTTAAGGAGAAGCATGATAGATTATCGATGGATGGATGGATGGATGGATGGATGGATGGATGGATGGAAGGGTGGATGGATGGAT
>NW_006399879.1:1035791-1038664 GCF_000299155.1 Elephantulus edwardii | reverse complement strand
TTTTTTTTTAATAGATTGCCAGATCTTTCTTACGATGCACCTGTAGGTGGATTTGAACCACCGACCTTTCAGTTAGCAGTCAGACTAACTGTTCACACAGTTTATACCACCTGGAAAGGTCCCCATGTCATAACTAGACAGTAAACCCGAGGCACACAAGGACATCATGGAACATTCCTTCTCCTACTCAGTTATCTGTGGTTTTGAGTTTTGTCACAATCTGGTGACCTTGACTCCTCTCCCCCTGACCCAGCAGCCTCTGCAGCCTCTCAATTAGGGCAATCAGGTGAGGTCAAAAAGGGTAAGAGCTGCAGACCTCAGTGGCAGCAGGATGGTGCCGGATCACATTCCAGCAGAGAAGTAGTTCAGTTAGGCAGAAGTAGTCAGTCCATCAGTGGTGTGCTGGAGCCAATGAGGGGTCTGAGAGTCAACAGTGGGCCCCAAGGGCCAGCTGAAGGGAAAATAAGACCACGTCGGTGCCACCAGCTCACGGCATGTCAGGTTCATGAAGCCAGAGCCTGTGCTCCTGGGTGGTGGAGAAAGGAATTGTAATTCCAGAAGCCAACGCCCGTGACAAAAGATGGTCCTTCCGATGCACATTTGTGGTCATGCTTGGTACAGACTGGCCTTCTCTGTGATTTTGAGGGACACGCCATCCCTTCCTCTTTCCTTCCCTCCATCCATCATTCACTCATTCCTCTATTCTTCCATCCAGCCACCCACCCATCTCATCCATCTATTCACCCAGTTCTCACTTAGCAGTCTTCTTAAAACTGACCTAGAACCTGTCTGACTCTGTTGTTGTTGTTTGTTATGCGTCGTCAAGTCAATTATGATTCATAGAGACCTTGTGCACAGTAGATCTAAACCCTGCTCTATCCTGAGCCAATCTCACTGCCTCTGACACACCCACTCTCATTACCACAGTTATAGTGTCAATCATCTCATCAGGGGTCTTCCTCTCCTGTGCTCTCCCTCAATCCTTTCAAGTATAATGTCCTTCTCCAAAGACTGGGCCCTCCTGACTACATGCCCAAAGTATGTGAGACAGAGACTCAAAATCTTTGCTCTACAATTCAAAGGCGTCAATTTTCCCCTGTCATTCTTGGCCATTGTCTAGTTCTGTGATGCATAACAAGTAATTGTGAAGAGCATGGCCTGGGTCAAATGCAACTTAATCTCTAGATTGACAGCATTGCTCTTCAGCACTATGGAGAGGTCTCTGATAGCAGATTTTCCTAATGCAATTCGTCTTTTGATTTCCTGACTGCTGGTTCCAAGAGTGTTGTTGATTGTGGAATTGAGTAAGCTGAAATTGTTAAAAACCTCAATCTCTTCTCCATCTATCATGCCTAAATAGTTAAGCCTAAACAAAGAAATAATTATCGTGTCTAGCATTGGAGGATTTACGTCATGCTGTTGTTGTTGTATACCCTCAAGTTGAACTCTACCCATAGCTGACCCTCCAGCAGATTTTCAGAAGCAGTTATTCTAACAGGAGGAGATTGCCCATCCTTCTCCCACAGAGCAGCTGGTGGATTCAAACCATGTGCCTTTGGGATTGCAGCACAGCTTCTTAGCACTAGGCCACCAGAGCTCTCTATTCATGCCATGTTGTTCTTGGTATGTGTCATCAAGTTGACCATGACTCACAGCGACCATGCACAATAACTCAGAACGCTGCACTATTCTTGAGCCAATCTCACTGTCTCTGACACACCTACCCCCATTACCCCAGTTATTGTGTCAATCTATCTCATTCAAGGTCTTCCTTTCCTGCGCTGTCCCTCCACTTTTCCAAGCATAATGTCCTTCTCCAAGGACTGGTCCCTCCTGGCCATGTGCCCAAAGTATGTGAGATGGAGCTTCAGAATCCTTTCCTCCAGGGAGAAACTTGGTTTCACCCTCTCTAGGACAGACTTGTTTGTTCTCCTGGCAGTTCATGGTATATTCAGTACTCTTCTCTGGCATCACAACTCAAAGGTATCAGTTCTTCTTCTGTCATCCTTATTCATTGTCCAACTCTCTCATGCAGAACAAAAAAATTGCAAAAACCATGGCCTGGATCAGGCTCACCTTAGTCTCCAGATTGACATCATTGCTCTTCAGTACTCTGGAGATGTCTCCGATAGCAGATTTTCCTAATGTAATTCATTGTTTTATTTCTGCCCACAATCACATTATCAGAGAGGAATCATTGTTATCTGCAACAATATGCCCACAACAATGGGTTTAATCATTATAAAAATGACACTTGATTCAGTTATGTGTAAAGTCACCGTGGGTTGGAGCCCACTCAACAGTTACCAACAACACTGTTGTCCCATTTCACAGATGAGGAAGCAAGGACTTGGGGATGCACACTGACCAGCAATAGAGTCTGAGTGGAGGGACCAAAGAGGGCAGTGGCTGGTTCTGCCCAGGAACCGCAGGACAGGGATCACATATGAGACCTAGGGGTAAGTTTGTTGGGCTCTGAATCTCAGTATTCCACTTTGTATCATGGTTACTGGAAGGTCTGCCTCACTAGATTGAGGTAGAGATTAGAACTGGCAATGTATGTGCAGCAGAGACCCTTCTCTTTAGAGTCACGTCCTCCTCATGACACCTACTAAAGAGAAGAAGGCCACAGGGTCAGCGTGCACTGAGGTCTGGTGAGTTGGGATCAGACATCTCTGGGTGAGGACCCACTACCAACGGTGAACCTTGGGCCCAAACACAAATTAATCAGAGGCAGAGCCTTCACCTTCACTGTGGTAACTGAATCTCTGTTTCCTGACGTCCAGTCCAGGCCAAGGTATATATGGATGGATGGATGGATGGATGGATGGATGACAGGAAGGAAGGAAAGAAGGAAAGAAGGAAGGAAGGAA
>NW_006399879.1:1026739-1035676 GCF_000299155.1 Elephantulus edwardii | reverse complement strand
GGGCACACCTTAGTCCTCAAGGTGATATCTTTGCTTTTTAACACTTTAACAAGGTCTCTGCAACATATTTGATCAGTGCAATATGATATTTGTTCTTCACTGCTGGTTCCATGGACGTTGCTTACAGATCTCTAAGACCAAGTACCTTGATTCACGTCTGAGTCACAGAAGAGGTGACTCATGGCTAGGAGAGAGGTGGGCATGCCAGAGAGGAGAGAGCAGGAAAGGGCTTGAACAATGATGGTGATTATATATATATATATGCTTGAACAATGATGGTGATTTTATATATATATATAATATGCTGGTTTATTTCTAAAGGTTGAATACATTGTTTTCCACAAAACACACTTTCTTCACTCCACCCACCCATCAAATTCTGCAGCCTTGTGATTAAAACCCCCTCACCCCACTGCTTCCACACGCACCTCCCCTTGGATACTCATACTCATTCTGTGATAATGGTTTAATAAGGTATTTGTCCTGTGGGGCTGAGCTAGTTCACTCAGCATAACACTCTCCAGTCATTCCCCAGGTAGGTGGTAATTCATTGTATGAATGTACGACAACTTCTCCATCCATTAATTTGTGGTTAGACATCTGGCTTGTTTCCATGTTCTTGCAGTGGTGAATAATGATGCTATGAACATTGGTTTATAGTCTCTGTTTGAGCCTCAGTTCTCATTTTCTTGGGATATATTCCAAGCATTGGAATAGCTGGGTCAGTGATGGTGGTTTATATAGGTATAAGGAAGACAGAAGAATGAAAACTGTCAACACCACTGAAAATAAGGTTTAAGGATGTGAAAAAATGCCTATTGGTTCCAGAAGTGTTTCCATCTTGGTTTTTGTCCATTTTTTTCAGATTACCTACATAGACAATCATGCAATCTAAATAGAGACAGTTTTATTTCTTCCATACTGATCTGTGTACCTTTTCTTGTCTTACTGTTTTGGCTAGAACTTCCAGTGTGATGTTGAATGAGATGGCCAAAGTGGACATCCTTGCTTGCTTCTGATCCCAGAGAGAAAATTATCTAGTTTCTCCCCATGAGATATGATATGGTACCTGTAGTACCTGTAAGGGTGGCATTGGTGTTTTTTTATTTTACTTTATGTTGACATCCTTTGCCAACTTGAGGAAATTCCCTTCTTTTCCTAGTTTGCTAATCACTTTTTTCAATAATGGATATTGGATGTTGTTGATTGTATTTTTGTTTCTAAAGATAAGATTACTTGGTTTTTCTTCTTTGACCTGTGGATGAAATGGATTACATTAAACTTTTTGCAAATATTGAAGCAGGCCTGTTGGTCATAGTTTATTTTTTCACACACTGTATATGCCATTATATTTTGATACACTGTAGCTTTTTCAATATTGTTGGAATGGATTTGCAATGGCTTTTAGAGCTGCCAGACATTAATGAGACCCATGTTGTTGTTGTTGTTGTTGTTGTTTACCTTAGAGTTTGAACCAAACCATAGCTGACCCTCCAGCAGGGTTTCAGAGACAGTTAATTGCATACGAAGAGATTGCCCATCTTTCTTCCATGGAGCAACAGGTGACCTCAAACCACATGCCTTCGAGATTGCAGTGCAGCTTCTTGCCACTAGGCCACTAGAGCTCCTACTTTGATACATAACACTTAAAAAATACTTGTATTGGTTTGTATACAATAATTAATGTACATTATGTTTCATACACTCATATACATTGTGGTGTCGTTCTTATGTACCATCGAGTCACATGCAACTCATAGCGACCCTATGGGCAACAGCCCTACACCCTAACCTATCCTGTGCCAATCTCACTGCCTCTGACACATCCACCTCTTTACCCTAGTCACTGAATCAATCCATCTCATCAAGGGTCTTCCTTTCCTGCACTGTCCCTCCACTCTCCCAAGCATGATGCCCCTCTCCAAGGACGGGTCCCTCCTTATTGTTGTTGTTGTTGTTATGTGCCATTGAGTTGCTTGCGACTCATAGCGACCCTATGTACAACAGCCCTAAACCGTGCTCTATCCTGTGCCAATCGCACTGTCTCTGACACACCCATCCCGATTACCCCAGTCACTGAGTCAATCCACCTCATAGAGGGTCTTCCCCTCCTGCGCTGTCCCTCTACTCTACCCAGCATGATGTCCCTCTCTAAAGACCTGTCTCTCCTTACAACATATCCAAAGTATGTCAGATGAAGCCCCAGAATCCTTGCCTCCAAGGAGCAGCCTGGTTTAATCCTCTCTACGATGAATCTGTTTGTTTTCTTGGCAGTCCATGGTACATTCAATTCTCTTCTCCAGTATGTCAGACAAAGCTTCAGAATCCTTGCCTCCAAGGAGCAGCCTGGCTTCACCCTCTCCAGGACAAACCTGTTCATTTCCTTAGCAGTCAATGGTATATTCAGTACTCTTCTCCAGCACCACAGCTCAAAGGCATCAATTCTCTTTCTGTCATCCCTAGTCATTGTCCAGTTCACTTACCTAATTCCAGTTGATCGGTGCCTATCGTGACCCCATCTTTTCAAATCCCCATTCAAATCTTCATCCTCCACCACTCCCCATCTGTCCACTGAACTCTGCTATCCTAGTCATGTCCACCTTCCCCTTCATTTACCCCCTCCTCCTTTCCCTTTCCTCTTCTGGACATTTACACACATTGTACTAGTTATCCTTCTATTTTTACAATAATAGTCTTGTGCAGTATTTGTCCTTATGAGACTGACTTCTTTCACACAGCATAATGTTCTTTAAATACTCCATCTTAAATAGCATTTTTTAAAATGTATTCTTAATTTCAATGAAAATTTATAGAGACTTTGGATTTCCATTCATTCATTGTTGCACCTTAAATAAGCATTTTATAAAATTGCTCCTTAGTGCTGCATAGTATTCCATCGATTGTCCCACAGCATCTCAATCCAGTCACTTGTTGGTGGACATCTGAACCATTTTCACATTCTTGCTATTGTTAATAATGTTGCTATGATCATAGGTGCACGTATCTCCATTCATGTCTCAGTTCTAATTGCCCTGTAGTGTGTTCCTAACGGTGCTATAGTTGGGTCATATGAGATTTCTGTGTTCAGGTTTTTGTTTTCTTTTTTAGGAAATACCACACTGCCTTCCAGAGTGGTTGTGCCATTTTACATTCCCACCAGCAGTGTATGAGAGTTCCAATCTCTCCCTATCTTCTTCTACATTTATTGCTTGTTACCCCGTTAAACTTTTTCTACTGCTACTGGGGTGAGATAGTATCTCATTGTTTTGCTTTGTATCTCTCTGATTGCCAGTGATTTTGAGCATTTCTTAAGAGACACGTGATTTCTTTAAACTTACTTTCTTTTCTTTTTAAACTATTGTTTCTTTTTGGCCAAAGCAAGCCATAGCCATGCTTGACCTCAAAGGGACTGGGAAATTAAAACCCCTCTGTATTTAGGGAGCTCTGGTGGCCTAGTGGTAAGGAGCTGTGCTGCCCACTCAAAAGTATGCGGTTCAAATGCACCAGCTGCTCTCTGGAGACAGATGGGCAGTCTCCTTCCATGTGATTTACAGCCTTTGAAAACCTGCTGAAGGGCCAGCTATGAGGTGATTCCAACTTGATGACACATAACAACAGCACATCATGTACTTAACCAAGGATGGGGAGAGAGAATTCTGGAGAACAGAACTAACAACCTCCATGGGGCCACTCATCACCACTGTCAAAGTATATTTATTTGTACAATTCTTTAATTAATGCCTGTCTCTCCCTCTAGGGAGAAAGCTAGAGACAGTTTCTATTTAGCTTTGCTCCTCACAGCATCTACGGTAGCTTACATAGCTCTCTGCACTTAAACCAAATTCAAGAAAAACATCCACATTCCTCTAGTGTTCACGAATGTTGCTGTTAAGTTTCTCCATTTAGATAGAGAGAAAAGAGTGAAGCTGTCAGCAACATCATCTTGCTCATATCCACAATCAACACACTTGGGACCAGGAGGTCAGGAGAGGTATTACATTGAGAAAGTCTGCTGTCAGGGATCTCTCCAAATTACTGAGGAGCAATGATGTCAGGTTGAGGACTAAGGTACACCTGATTTAGGCCATGGTCTTCTCATTCACTTGTTATGCTGCTAAGAGCTGGACAGTGAATTAAGTTGGCAGAAGAAGAATTGATGCTTTTGAGCGGTGGTGTTGGACAAGAGCACTGAACATCCCAAAAGAACTAACAGATAGGTCTTGGAGAGTGTGCAGTCAAAGTTCTTCTTGGAGACAAAGATGATAAAGCTTTGTCTTTCATAATTAATTCACTGGAGAGGGACATCATGCTTGGGAAGGTGGAAGAACAGTGAAAGAATGAGAAACTCTCAACCAGGTGGGCTGACACAGTCACCGTAGCAATGGGCTTGAGTGTGTCAGAAATTGTGAAGGGGACACAGGACAGGACAGGACAGGACAAGGCACAGATCTGTTGTTCATAGAGTCACCGTGTGTCATACTCTACTCAGCGACACACAACAACAACAACATTGAAACCAGCTACCATGCAGTCAACACTCAAAGTGATCCCATGAGAACTATAGTCCTCTGGGTTTTCAGTGGCTGCGTTTGGGAGAGTAGATTACCAGACCTTTCTTCTGAGGCATTCTGTGTGAACTTGACCCTTCAACCTTAGACTAGTAGCCAAACATAATAAGTACTTGTCCCAAGGAGGAATTCCACCAGGTGGCATCCACTTCCATAATAGCTTACCTCTAGAAACCCTATGAACTGTGAGAAAGGACAAAAGTTATACAGGAGGTGTTCAGGACTTTCGTTCATAGGGTCGCTATGACCCGCCTACTACTCAACAGCACTTAACAACAACATAGTCACATAGCTGCTGCTGCCATTGTATACCATCAAGTCAGAACCAACTCATAGCTGACCCTCCAGAGGGATTATCAGAGGCTGTAAATATCACAACAGGAGGCTGCCCAATTGTCCCGCACGGAGCAGCTGGTGGATTCAAACCATGTGCCTTTGGGATGATGGCACAGCTCCTTACCACAAGGCCACCCGAGTGCTGAGTCAATTCCAATTCATGGCGACCACATAGGCCAGAGTGGAACTGTTCCGCCAGTTTTCCAACATGGTAATCTTTATAGGAGGGACCTCTGGTGGCCTAGTGGTTAAGGAGCTGTGCTGCAAACCCAAAAGTAGACAGTTCTAATCCACCAACTGCTCTGAAAGATGGACGATCCCATCCCACGTGATTGACAGCTTCCATAAACCTGCAGGAGGATCAGCTGTGAGCCTGTTCTGTATCTCACAGAGCTCCCTCTTTATTGAAGACTGTTGTTGTTGTTGTTGTTAAGTGTCATCGAGTCATAGGTGACTCATAGTGACCTTATGAATGAAAGACCTGGACACTTGTATATCTTTCATTGTTTCTCCAGGTTCATAGAGTTTCCGGAGGCAAGCTATTTCGGAAGTAGATGCCACACCTGCTTCCAAGCTTGTTTTAATCAGGGAGCTCCACCAAACACTGCCCACCATGGGTGACCATTATCGCATTTGACACATCAGTGTTCCAGTGTTCAGCTTCACAACAACCACGAGTTACCTCTGTACAGCAAATGGACAGACCAGTGCTATACCACTTAGAAGAACGTTTGACCAAAACCAATTAAAAACAGGCCTGAGGGTTGCGGAACAAAGTCACCCACCTTTGGCTTGGTAGCATCACTTTCATTTTCTTGAAGGCTAGGACTTTAAAATATTTCCTGAGTGCATTATTGAAAAACTACTTTTCCAAGCTTACCCTATAATAGCATCTGAATTTTAACCCATATTATGTCAGTCTATGATGAGACAATATCAACACAATAACTAGAGTAATGAGGGAAGGTGTGGTGAAGACAGACCAGGTCGGGCTAGAAGTGTTTAGAGCTTAGGGTTGCTATGAGCTTCAGGCAACTCGACAGCACATAGCAACAACAACAACGAACATATAAGGTTCTGTCCTTATCACCACACCACCATCTTCCACTTTGGTCTGAATCCTACTACCTGCAGCCTCAACTTGTTGTTATATTCTGTTCAAGCCAGAGCAGTTATCAACTGTAAGGTCAGACAGTAGGATTTCTGAGGCAGTAAGTCACCCAGGAGAAGGCTTGTCCTTCTCGCCAGAGCAGCTGGTGGGTTTGAACCGCATACCTTTGTCATGGCAGCACAATGCCTTACCACTAGTTTGGCTTTTCTTGCTTCAGAAAGGGTTAAAGTATAAACCGTGATTCACTGGGAAAGAACTTAATTAAATTGGTTTGTGGTTTTTTGTTTTTGTTTTGTTTTCTCAAAATCTAGCTAGCTTTGCTCAGAAATTAAATCTGGGGACTAGGGCAGGATGGATCCTGGATTTAATGAGCCAAGGATGGGGGACAGGAAGGAGTAGAGCTCATGTTGGAACTCCTGGGAGTGCGTGCTCCCATGGTCACGGTTCAAGTCCACCAAGTGCTCCACGTGAGAGAGAGGGACCCTCTCCTCTCACACAAGCAGCCTCAGAAAGTCCCCCAGAGGCTCAGCTGTGATTACTGGTTCCAACTCAACAGGACTGAGCTGGTTGAGGTCAGCAGCATGCCCAGTGGTGGGAGTTCTGGTGACTCATTTACGGTGTGCTGTGGTGCTCACTTAAAAGCTGCAACTCTGGAAGGTCGAATCCACCTGCTGCTCCTTGGGATTAAGGCTGATCATCGTCTTCTGTAAAGATTTACAGCCTTGGGAACTTGGTGGAGGGATGTTGTGAGTTGGAATCAACTGGGAACAGTGAGTTTTGAGGACTTTAGCAGTGTCAGGCTACTCACTGAAAGGTCATAACTAAAGTCAATCAGTCAAATAGTTGTCTTAGTATGTAGTGTACCTTTATATGTGTAAAGAGCAGTAGAGAAAGAAAAATTCAGAAACACTTAAAAAAAAAGGTCAATGGTTCAAATCCACTGTGAGGAAGAAACAGAGTCTCCTCTGGTAAAGAGTTACAACCTTTGAAACCCAGTGGAGTGAACTTGACCCCACAACAGTGGTTCTAGTGGGAGCTACAACTAGCTTTATAAGATGGGACCCTTTTGAAATACAATCTTCAACATTTCCTAGTTTGCCTACATAAGACTGCGCAGAATGGGCCAACTCATGTTAAACAGCCATTCCTTCCCGACGAGGCCCTTGTTGAGACAGTTTTGACTCATAGGACCTTTGTTCAACACAAGGAAGCCCTTCTGGCCTGTGCCATCCTTACCAGCAATGCTGTGCAAAGGGGATTGCTGCTGTCAGTCAAGGCCCTAGCTCAAAGAAACTGACACTTGTGGTTATAAAAGTCCTTGAAAGTAAGGTACACAAAACAAAGAATCTGCACAAACACAACTTTCCTTTTCAAAATTATATTTGGAAGCCACTCTGCACATGCAATCAGGCTCTCAATGTGAAACACTTTGAGTAAAAGTTACCCCACATGATACTTTGTAACCTTAAGGGTCTCCTTCAGTAGGATCCCAAAGCGCCCTCTTGTGTAGACCCAACCAACTACAATCTCACAGCGATCATCATATCCATTTCCTCCTCATCAATCCTGCCAAGGGGAGTGCTTCGAAAAGCATCCTTCTTAAGACCCTTACTTCTCTGTTTCCCTCAAGTCTACAAGTCTTAATTCAAAAGCATTAAAATAAATGTATATTATGTGCTGGCTTTTTAGGGAGGGAAGAAAATGTTGTACACATTAATTTACAGAGTTGACCATCTGTGAAGTCCATGGTAAAGAAGCAATTCTTGCATTGTCAGTAAGAACACCTATCTCTAACTGCAAATTTAAGTTGCACAATTAAAAAAATGGGGGAAGGGAGAATCTGATGTTTAAAGAGAGGGGGAAACATGGTTCGAAGGTGACCAGGGCTGGGTTTCAGGTTGTGGCTGCAGCTAGGCTGGGCTGAGGTGGGGCTATGCTGGGTTTAGGGCTGGGTTTAACCTTAGTGTTGGACTCCACTGTGGCTGAATCCAGGCTAGGCTGAGCTGGGGCTGGGTTTGAAGCTGGGGCGGGGGCAAGGACTTGGGAGGAGGAGTGTTAATGCAGCACAGACTTTTTTTACTCAGAGAATTTGAAGAATTCAGTGGAGAGAGTTTCTTCTGAGAAGAGTAAGTATCTTTCAAAGGAATCTGCAATTACATTTCACATCTTGATTTTCAAAAGCCGAATGGAGAAGCACAAATTAAAATTTGCCTAAAGAGAGCCTGAGAAATTTCTCCAGATTTTACTGCTGCCGCTAAGAAGTTCTCATAGCAACACAGGAGGCTCTTCTCTCAAAGGCAAGGCACCCTCAGCATTCTCACTTCACATGGGAACAGCTGTGAAGACATTAAAAGATGTGTTGCTTTGGGGAAATCTGCTGTCAGGACCTCTTTGACGTGCTAAAGAGCATGGATGTAATTTAAAGACTAAGGTGCACCTACCTCAAGTACAACCTTCAGGTGCATCAGAAAATTGGGCAATGAATTAGGAAGATCTAAGAAGACTCAGTGCTGTTGACAATGACCATTGAATGTACCCTGAACTGCCAAAAGAACAAACAAATGTCTCTCAGAAGAAGTGGAACTTTAGTGCTCCTTAGAGATAAGATAAAGAGACTGACACTTTGTCTCAGAAGCTTTGGGCCTGTTGTCAGGAGGGGCTGCTCTTTGCAGAAGGAAAAGCAGACAGTGAAGAGGAAGGTATTTGTGAGTTGGATGGAGAGTGTGACCACACAATGGGATTAAAAACAGTGTGTTTGTAAGGATGGAGCATTCTCCAATAGAGTTTGAGCTGTTGTTGTTGTTAAATGCTGTTGAGTCAACTCCTACTCATAGCAACCCTATGTACAACAGCTCTGAGCCCTGCTGTATCCTGTGCCAGTTTCATCGCCTCTGACACGGCTGTTCCCATGACCCTCAATCA
>NW_006399879.1:1019070-1025709 GCF_000299155.1 Elephantulus edwardii | reverse complement strand
CCTCCTTACAACATGTCCAAAGTATGTCAGATGAAGCCTCAGAAAAAAACCCAAACCCAGCCTGGCCCTGCCCCGACATCATGACTGTGCTGAGTCCACGACCCCAGTTGCTGTGCGGGTCCGTCTCCTCAGGGCACGCTGCCCTTAGCATCATCCGTCTGGCTCAGGGCAGCCTCCTGGACTTCAGGGTACAACAGCCCTGCAGGGTTTGCTTGCTGTCCTCTCTGGGGAGCAGGTCAGCAGCCTTCCTTCTGCATCTCAGTGGGCAGAGCAGAGGAGTCGCAGCGTTGTGAAAGGGATGCCCACTTGAGTGTCCACGCGGTCCCTCCCTTCCTCCTGGGGCTTCATTTGCATCTGTGAAGACAGCGGTGATCACAACACTTCACTGGGAGGAGCCTGACCATCTGTCCTCCATGGAGCACCTGCTGGATTCCGACTGCATGCCTTTGGATGGCAGTGCAACTCCTTAGCTCTAGGCCACCAGAGAGAGCTCCCATAGAACAAGTTGTTATCTGCCATCCAGTTGCTTGTGACTCAGAGTGGCCCTATGCACAACAGCTCTGAGCCCTGCTCTATCCTGAGCCAACCTCATCGTCTCAGGTACACCCATCTCCACTACCCTAGTCACTGTATCATCCATCTCATCTATGGTCTGCTTCTCTTCCACAGTCCCTCCACCCTTCCAAGCATTACATCCCTCTCCAAGGACCAGTCCCTCCTTGCAACATGCCCAGAGTTTGTCAGATGAAGCTTCAGAATCCTTGCCTCCAAGGAACAGCCTGGTTTCATTCTCTCTAGGATGAATCTGTTTGTTCTCCTAGCAGTTTATGGTATATTCAATACTCTTCTGCAACACCGCAGCTCAAAGGCATCGATTCTCCTTCTATCATCTCTAGTCATTGTCCAGCTTTCTCTTACATAGCAAGTAATTGAGAATACCATAATCTGGATCAGGCATGCTTTCATCTCTACACTGACATCATAGCTCTTCAGAACTTTGGAGAGGTCTCTGACAGCAGACTTGCAGTTTGTGCTTTGATTTCCTGGCTGTTGGTATCAAGAGTAGTCATTGTGGAGCCAAGCAAACTGAAGCTCTTAACTATCTCAATCTCTTCCCATCTATCATGATGCTGCCAATTGGCTCCATGGTGAAAATCTTTGTTTTCCTGATGCTGACCTTCAGTCCATATTAAAGACTCCAATATTTGACCTTCTGCAGCAAGCACCTCAGGGCCTCCTCAGTTTCAGCAAGCAAGGCCGTGTCATCTACATAACATAGGTTGTTGATGAGTCTTCCTCCTTTCCTGATTCCATGAGTCCATATTCCTCCTCAGACAGCCTAGCCTTCCGGATAATCTATTCCACATATAGATTGAAAAGGTATAGAAATATGGTACATCTCTGGGGTACAGCTCACCTGATTGTGAACAGTGCAGTGTTTCCTTGGTTTGTCTGATGACTGCCTCCTGGTCCAAGTATAGCTTTGGCATAAGCACAGTCAAGTATTCTGGGATTCCCATTCTTCTCAGAGTCAGCCACAGCTTGTTGTGATCCACATAGTCAAATACCTTTTCATAGTCAGTGAAACACAGATAGACATTCCTCTGTTATGCCCTGCTTCAACCAAGATCCATCTAACATTAGCTACAATATCCCTAGTACCATGGCCTCTTCTAAATCCAGCCTGCACATCTGGCAGTTCTCTGTTGATGTGCTGTCATTTTTGGAAAATTTTCAGCAGGATCTTGCTTGCATGCGATATTAATAATTGTTTGATAGTTTCTGCACTCTGTCAGGTCACCTTTTTTGGAATGGGAATAAAAATAGATCTCTTCCAGTCAGTTGGCCAAGTGGTTGTCCTCCAGATTTCTTATATGGGATCAATCAAGAAATGCTTTTTAGCCCTGCTTCTTCATGTCTGCAAATGCCACTTACAAAGAGAAAATTCAAATAAAAATTTTGCTTTCTTTTTTTTCCCCTGTTAGGAGATAGAAACGGACTGAGACAGCCCAGGAAAGGGCACTTGTAGTGGCCACTTGAGCAAGTGTGCATTCCAGGGCAGGGCAGGGGCTCTGGAACAAATGTACACCTCCTTCCCCACTCTCAGGAGCAATCACTGTGGCCCCTTAGGGCTTGGTGGGGTGGCCGTGGCCTTCCCACAGCAGCCGGGGCTGAGCATGAGGTCCAAGTGTGGACACACAGATG
This sequence comes from Elephantulus edwardii, assembly GCF_000299155.1. Taxonomy (NCBI): domain Eukaryota; kingdom Metazoa; phylum Chordata; class Mammalia; order Macroscelidea; family Macroscelididae; genus Elephantulus; species Elephantulus edwardii. The sequence continues at coordinate 1,023,504 of NW_006399879.1, read as the reverse complement.
GGCAGTGTTTCCCAGCGCAGCCTTCCCCGCGGGCTGGGACTTCTGGCCTGGCCCTAAGCTAAGCAATGAAAGGGCTTCTCTCTACAGTGACTGTTGGATTGAGACCCACATTTCCCCAAAGTAAACACTTAAAGTGTGGGTGATACTCTTTTAAAGGGTGATGTAGAATCACACTCAAAGCAAAACACACCCAAATTAGGCACAACACCACCCTTGTAAGGAATAGTTGGGGTGAATTCAAAAAGTAAGCTGCCATCCAGTTGAGCCTAAGGAACCCATGTGCATCAAATTAGCATCTTGCTCCCTGGGGTTTACAACTGCAAACCCCAGAATGAGATAGCCAGGTCTTTCTTCTTAGGTGCCTCTGCGTAAACCCAAACTTCTAACCTTTGGTGCAGTCTCCAGGTCCACCACCAGGGAAATGAACTTGAAGTCCAGTCCCTCAAATCCCATGGGGCCTGTGATGTTGTCTGCTTCCTTTGCAATATGGACATCAACGCCACAGCTGTCAGTCTTTTTCTGCATTTGATTTTCAACTGAGAAATCCATCTTTCAAAACCAGAAACTTTTGCATATGCCTCCTTTGGGCTTGTTTATTATCTCTGCTTTCATTTTTGCTACCAGGGAGGGGTTGTTATTGTCGTTGTTGTTGTTGCTATGTGTTGTTGAGTCGTTTGCGACTCATAGCGACCCTATGTACAACAGCCCTAAACCCTGCTCTATCCTGTGCCAATATCATTGCCTTTGACACACCCATCCGATTACCCCAGTCACTGAATCAATCCACCTCATAGAGGATCTTCCCCTCCTGTGCTGTCCCTCCACTCTGCCCAGCATGGTGTCCCTCTCTAAAGACCTGTCTCTCCTTACAACACATCCAAAGTATGTCAGATGAAGCCCCAGAATCCTTGCCTCCAAGGAGCAGCCTGGTTTAACCCTCTCTAGGAAGAATCTGTTTGTTTTCTTGGCAGTCCATGGTACATTCAATACTCTTCTCCAGCAGCTGTAATTAAAATGCTGGTTTTTCCTCGCACGTCAACTCTGAAGTGGTTGCTGGAGACTTGTCAGAGCTAAAAATGAGTTGAAAGCAATGAGGCAGTTTGGGGGTTTTATTTTTCTAATATTGTTGTTGAATGCCTTCAAGGTAAACATGATTCATAGCGACCCTGTGAATTCTGTCCTATCCTGTGCCATCCGCACACTCTGACACACTTGAGCTCATTGCAGCAGTCACTACATCAGTCCATCCAGTCAAGGCTCTTCCTCTCTTTTGCTGTCCCTCCACCTTTCAACTGTGATGTCCCTCCTCAAAGAACCCTCTCCTATCAACACACCCAAAGTGAGTGAAGCAAAGCTTTGACAGCTTTGCCTCCAAGGAGCAGTCCAGCTGCACTTTTTCCAAGACATATCTGTTTGGGGTGTTTGTTTTATTTTTTAACAGTCCGTGGGATATTCCATGAGGAGCAATGATGTCAGTTTGAGAACTAAGGTGTACCTGATTCAGGCCATGGTCTTTTCCATCACTTACTACTCTTCTGAGAGCTGGACAATGCATAAAGAGGACAGAAGGAGAATTGGTGCCTTCTAACTGTGGTGCTGGAGAAGTGCACTGAGTATCCCCTGGTCACAATATAGATAGATAGATAGATAGATAGATAGATAGATAGATAGATATAGAGATAGATAGAGATAGAGATAGATGATAGATAGATAGATATAGAGATAGATGATAGATAGATAGGTAGATAGATAGATATAGATGATAGATAGATAGATAGAGATAGATGATAGAGAGAGAGAGAGAGAGATCTCACAGCTATGATACAATGACAAGAATGCTAGCGTACACTTACTTACCAGTTGCTCCTGCCATTGAGGTAATTCCAATTCATAATGGTCCGTTTGTGCCAGAAGAGATGTGTCATCCAGTTTCCATGACGACCTTTTCAGAAGTAGATGACCAAACCAGGTCTTTCCTCTGAAGAACCTCTGGGTGAATTCAAACCACCCACCTTTGATTAGAAGCCAAGCATGTTCATCATTTGCACCACACACACACACACACACACACACACACACACACACACCACCCTCAGATCATCCCTAGCAAACCCCTGGGCAAGCTGGAAACACAGCCTATATAAAATGAGTTCCAAGTCATGTAACTGTCTCCTAACTCTCTCAGCCCAGGCCAGAGATGCTCCCAGCAAGGGGGTATTCCAGAAGTTAGGATCTTTTCCTCTGCAAAACATTCCCACAAAAGGCGCCCCAGGATTCCAGACACCACCTCGCCAAGCTAGCTGCTTTATAAAGAACAAAGACAGAGACACAGTGGTGAAATTGAAACTCCACAGTAACAATCGAAAGTATTTTCATAACATGGGGCAGACTGGGGAGTGAGGGTGGGGAGGCACGTTTGATCTCCATTGGAAAGATTCAATAGAGAAATTTTAAACAGCCCAAGGTCAAAGGTGAGGGCCAGAATAAAGACTCAGAGACTTCATTAAGTTTTATCTTTCAGATACTCCTTCAGGAAGAAAGGGCAGAGAAGGAAATACTAGCAGATCTATTTTTATTCAGTTATATTGTTAACAGATCCGTGAGAAACTCCAAAGATGTGGAAGCTGGAGATAATAAAAAGGATGGACAGAAGAATGGGTGGGTGGAAGAATGGATAAAAGAATGAATTAAAGGATGAATAAATGGATGGTGAATGGAAGAGTGGGTGGATAGTTAAAAGAGTGGATGGATGGATGGATGGATGGATGGATGGATGGATGGATGGATGGGGGAAAGTGAATATGGATAGAAAAGTGACGTAGGTAGGCATAGGAGTGAATGAGTGTGTAATGGGTAAGTGAGTGAGTGGAAGAGTGGATAAAAAATGGAACTGATGAATTATAAGTGGACGGAAGAGTAGGATGGAAAGGCTGAATGGACGGGAAAGTGGTGGCTGGATAGATGGATTTATGGTTGGATGGACAGATGAGTGAGTGAGTGGGGTGGGTAGACGAATAGACCAGCACGTGAAGCGACAGATGGTGACATCGATAGAGAGCAGCATGAACAGGTGCCCGAATTGGCAGTCAGATAAGTGGGAAATTGTTGTTGTTGTTGTTGTTGTTGTGGTGGTGGTGGTGGTGGTGGTGGTGGTGGTGGTGGTGGTGGTTATGTGCCATCGCGTTGCTTGCGACTCATAGCGACCCTATGTACAAGAGCCCTAAACGCCGTTCTATCCTGTGCCAACGTCTCCATCTCTGACACACTCATTCCCACCACCCCAATCACAGAATCAATCAATCTCATCGAGGGTCTTCCTCTCCTGCATCGTCCCTCCACTCTCCCAAACCTCTCCAAGGACCAGTCCCTCCTTGCAACATGCCCAAAGTATGTCAGACAAAGCTTCAGAATCCTTGACTCCAAGGAGCATTCCAGCTTCACCCTCTCCAGGACAAACCTGTTTGTTCTCCTAGCAGTCCATGGCTCTTTCTATCATCCCTAGTCACTGTCCAACTCTCCGATGCATAACACCTAATTGTGAAGACTATAACCTGGATCAGGTGCACCTTAGTCTCCAGCGTGACATTGTTGCTCTTCAGTGGGAAATAGGCAGGTAAATAAATGTTGTTGTTGTTATTGTTGTTTTGTACCATTCACTCATGTATGACTCACAGTGACCCTATTAACAGCCACCTCAAGCCCTGCCCTATCCTGCACCATCTCACACCATCTCTGACCCATGGGCACCCATTGCTGTGTTCACTGTGTCAATCCGCCTGGGTGGGGGTCTTCCTCTCTTTTGCTGACCTTCCATCTTTCCAAGTATCATTTCCTTCTCCAAGGAATAACCTCTCCTAACAAGATGCCAACGTATGAGAGATGTGGCTTCACCCTCTTGGTTTCCAAGAGACACTCTCTTGCACCTGTTCCACGACATATCTGTCTGTTCTTTTGCCAGTCCCTGGGATATCCAATACTCTTCTCCAAGACAACTCAGAGGCATCGATTCTTCTGTCATCCTTATTCATTGTTCAGCTCTCAGATACATAGCGAATGATGGGGAAGGCCATGGCCTGAGTCAGGAACGTCTTAAGTCTTCAAGCTAATATTCAAGCTCTTAAATATTTTGGAGAGGTCCCTGGCAGCAGGCTTGTCCAGTGCAATACATCTCCTGATCTCCTGATTGTTAATGCCAGGGCTCTTGATCGATGAAGCAACAAAAAATCAATGACAGCTTCAATCTGTTTCCCATCTATCATATATAATGTTAACTATTGATAAGGATCTTTGTTTTCTTGATGTCGAGATGCATCCATCAATATTACATTCTTGTTCTCTAGCCCTTTAAAGAGGTCCTTAAAAGCAGACGTGCACAAATGCTGGCGAGGTTGTGGAGAGACTGGGAACCTGATTCACTGTTGGTGGGAGTGTAAA
>NW_006399879.1:1009983-1018285 GCF_000299155.1 Elephantulus edwardii | reverse complement strand
AAAAAAAAAAAAAAAGCAGACGTGCAACATGCCATCTGATGTCTTGACTGCTTCTTCCTTGGGGGTTGCTTGTGGGTCCATGTAAAGTGACATTCTTGACAACTTTCATAGTTGTTGTTGTTGTGTGCCATCAAGTTGCCTGAAACTCATAGCAACTCTGTGCACACTAGCTCTGAACCCTGTCCTACCCTGAGCCAATCTCACTGTCACTGACACACCTACTCCTATTACCCCAGTTACTGTATCAATTCATCTCATCCAGGGTCTTCCTCTCCTGCCCAAAATATGTCAGATGGAGCTTCAAAGTCCTTGTCTCCAGAGAGAAACTCGGTTTCACCCTCTCCAGGACAGACCTGTTTGTTCTCTTGGCAGCCTATTGTATGTTCAGTACATTTCTCCAGCACCACAACAAAAAGGCATCAATTCTTCTTCTGTCATCCTTAGTCATTGTCAAGATCTCTGATGCATAGAAAATAATTGCAAAGACCACGGCCTGCATCAGGTGCACCTTAGTCTCTAGACTAAGATCTTTGCACTCTGGAGAGGTCCCTGGCAGCAGACTTTCCTAATCTAATTCATCTTGTGATTTCCTGGCTTCTGGCGCCAAGATTGTTGATTGTGGAAGTATGCTGAAATTATTAACAATCTCAATCTCTTCTCCATCTATCATGGTGCTGCCAGTTGGACCAGTGGTGAGAATCCTTGTTTTCTTGATGTTGTGCTTCAATCTATATCATGTACTACAGTCCTTGAGTTTCTGCAGCAGATACTTCAGGTCCTCCTCAGTTTCAGCAAGCAAGGTTGTGTCATCTGCATCACACAGGTTGCTGATGAATCTTCCTCCAATCCCAATGTCACATTCCTTCTCATAAAGTCCAACCACTCTAATGATCTGTTCTGCATAGAGATTGAAAAAGGAGGGCAGGGGGGGGAGTATGCACCCTTGACACACTCCTTTTTCTGATTTTGAACCATTCAATGTTTCCTTGCTCTTTTCTGAGGACTGCTTCCTGGTCCAAGTGTAGGTTTCTCATAAGCACAATCTAGTGTCCCAGGATTCCCAGTCTTCTCAAAGTTTGCCACAATTTGTTGTACTCTACATAGTCAAATGTCACTGTATAGTCAATAAAACACAAACATTCTGGTACTCTCCACTTTTAGCCAAGATCTACCTGACATTGGCAATGATGTTCTCAGTGCCACTGTATCTCCTAAACCCAGCTTGTATTTTTGGTAGTTCTCTCTCTATGTACTGTCCTAACCATTTTTTGGATAATCTTCAGCAACATTTTTCTGATGTGTGATATTGCTCGATAATTTCCACACTCTGTTGGGTCACCGTTTTTGGAATCGGAGGAAATATGGATCTCTTCTAGTCAGTCAGCCAGGTAGTTGTCCTCCAGATTTCTTGGCACAACTTGGTGAGCACGTCCAGGGCAACATCCATTTACTGAAGTATGTCAATTGGTGTTTCATCAATTCCTGGGGCCTTGTTTTTTGTCAATTCCTTCAGAACAGCTTAAACTGCCTCCTTCATGACCATTACCTCTTGGTAGTATGTTGTTTTATGAAATTCTTTTCTGTTATTCAATTTTTTTTATTTGTCCTGGAGAGGGTTAAACCGGGTGGCTCCTTGGAGGCAAGGATTCTGAGGCTCCGTTTAACATACTTTGGACATGTTGTGAGGAGAGACTGGTCCTTGGAGCAGGACATCATGCTTGGGAGGGTGGAGGGACAGCGCAGGAGAGGAAGGCCCTCTATGAGGTGGATTGATTCAGTGACTGGGATAATTGGGATGGGAGTGTCAGAGACAGTGCGATTGGCACAGGACAGAGCGGAGTTTAGGGCTGTTGTACATAGGGTCGCTATGAGTCGCAGGCGACTCGACGGCACATAACAACGACAACAACAACAGTGACTCTGTGAACTCCATCTTTTTTTTGATACATCCTAGATCATGTCATATTCTGCCCATAGCATCTTTAAGTATTGCAACTCTAGGATTGAATTTGTTCTTCAGTTCCTTACCAGTGTTCTAGAACATTTAATTGGGCTCCTACGAAATCAATACCTAGATCAAAAAGCTGTTGTCTAAATGGAGCAAGGGGGCAGTGTGTGGTCTAAAATCAGGGAGGGTGTGTGTCAGGCTTGTATCGTTTCTACATACCAATTCAACATGTATGCTGAGCAAACATTTCATGAAGCTGGACTCTATGAAGAGGTATGTGGCCTCAGGATGAGAGGAAAGACTCATCGACAACCTGCCTTATGCACGTAACACAATCGTGCTTGCTGAAAGTGAGGAAGACTTCAAACATTTGTTGCAGAAGATCAAGAACTAGAGCCTTCAGTATAGATTACATCTCAACATAAAGAAAACAGAGGTCCTCACAACGTGACCAACTGACAGCATCATGATAGATGGAGAAAGGATCAAAGTTGTCAATTATGGGGAGCTCTGGTGGCCTAGTGGCAAGAAGCTGTACTGCAATCCCAGAGGTACACGGTTCAAATCCACCAGATACTCTGCCGGAGAAGGAGGGGCAATTTCCTCCTGTACCAGTCAGATCTGATTTGACGGTACATGCACAAAAAATAGTAATAAAATTTAAAAAATGTTTTTTAAAAAGTAGTTAATTATTTCTTCTTGCTTGGGTTGACAATCAACACCCTTCATACCAGCAGATAGAAGATCAGGAGACGTATTGCACTGGGGAAGTCTGCTGTCAGGGACTTCTCCTAAATACCTAAGAGCAACGATGTCAGCTTGAAAACTAAGCTGTGCCTGATTGCAACCACAGTCTTTTCGGTCAATTGCTATGCACCTTGAGAGCTGGAAAATGAATAAGAAGAATTGATGACTCTGAGTTGTGGTGCTGGAGAAGAGTATCGAATGTCCCATGCGCTGTCAAAAGAACAAACAGATGTGTGTTGGGAAAAGTGCAGCCAGAGTGCTCCTTGGAGGCAAGGATGGTGAAGCTCCATCTCTCATACTTAAGACATGCTGCTAGGAGAGGCTACTCCTGGAGAGAGGCATCAGGTCTGCAAAGGAGGGTCAGTAAAAAAGAAGACCCCCAAGGAGACGGATTGGCACGGTCACTGCAGCAGTAGGATCAGGTGCGTCAGACGTTGTGAGGATTGCACAGCATAGGACAGGGTTCAGGCCTGCTGTTCACAGGGTCATTACGAGTCATACTTGACTTGATGGAACCTCAAACAGTATGTCTGTCTGTCCGTCTGTCCATAGGCTTGAGTTTCACTGCACCTCTGCCAATCAACAGTGTTCTCACTCAAGGTATATGAGGTGTAGATGAGAACATTTCAGCTCTAACACCAGACATCACACCCACCTGACCCAGCACCCAGCAGCCACACCAGAAGGGGGTGGGGGGAGAATGGGAGGTGTGGGAAGAACGGTCTACAGAGAAAGAGGGACTTGCAATTGCAAGACTCACTGTGTGTCAGACAGTCACTTGGTTGCTAGCCAGAAGGTTCGAGGGTCAAGTCCACACAGAAGTACCTCGGAAGAAAAGCCTGGTTTTCCACTTTTTTAAAAAAGTAGCTGTTGAAACCCCCGTGGAATCCAGTTCTCCTCTGCACACATGGGGCCGCCAGAAGTTGGAGCTGCATTACAGAGAGGGCCTGCTGGTGCCGGCTCCGTGGGGAGTTATGTGGGTAACCCACAGCCTGTACCTGTCCAGCTGTTCGAATCCCATCAGCTCCGAGGAAGAAAGATGTGGTATTTACCGCTTGGAGACCGCACGGAAGGTCAGCTGTGAGTCGGTTCTGCCTTGATGTCAGTGAGCTGTTTTTATCTTTATGAGACATTACAACTGGGGGGAGGGGGGGTTTGTTTGTTTGTTTTTATTGTGTACAATCTTCATGCACCCTAGACCTCCCTCTTCCTCTGCTTCCTACCTTGGTCACTCACCCGTGGTGAACCAGGGCTTACATCCCAGTCCCTCCGTCCCGTCAACTCCCCCTTCCGAGATGAGATGACTTCTGAGCCACCCAAGAGAAACCAGACTTGCTGCCATCCGGTCAGTCTCGACCCAGCAACCTTTAAGACAGCAGAACTTTCCCTTAGGGCTTCCTGACCTGCAGTCCACATGGGCCCGCTCTGCCCTGTCCTGACCTGTAGTCCACACGGGCCCATTCTGCCTTGTACGTCCTGACCTGCAGTCCACACAGGCCCGCTCTGCCCCATCCTGACCTGCAGTCCACACAGGACAATCTGCCCTGTCCTGACCTGCAGTCCACACAGGACAATCTGCCCCATCCTGACCTGCAGTCCACACAGGACAATCTGCCCCGTCCTGACCTGCAGTCCACACAGGACAATCTGCCCCGTCCTGACCTGCAGTCCACACGGGCCCACTCTGCCTCGTACGTCCTGACCCACCGTCCACACGGGCCCACTCTGCCCCGTCGCTCTCCCGAGGAACACCTGATGGGTTCAACCACCAAGCTCTCAGTTAGCAATGCTTAACCCACTGCATCACAAAACCCCAGTATCTTGTCACTGAATAATTGAAGACTTTCCCGGAATCCAGACACGTGTGTGTGTGCCTGTCTGATGACTTTGGCCCTTGAGAATAACACTTCATCTGACAAGTCAGTGAGGTGCCCTCTGATTGGCTCCATTTTGGGGTGTTCCTCCCTGACCCTGCAAATTGTGCTCTATCACTTTGGGGCCTGATGCAGTGCTGGGGGCTGACTGTGTCTAAAGTCTTCTCTGAGGAAGGTGGAAACACAGTCTCTAATGGGATGAGCAAACACCCCGCCCCACAGCAAGTCCCACCCTCTGCCTGGCCCTCCTGACAGCAGGTATTTATGCCTGAGGACTCTGGAGGCCCAGCTTGCCTTCTGCGTGCTGTGGGAACCAGCAAACCAAGATGCTGCTTGGAGGAGGCCATAAATAAGGGCTGGAATTGTCAGGATAAGTATCTTGACGATTTATGCCTGCAGCTGTGCTCCTCAGCACCGGTTTCAGACTCCCTGAAGGCCAGTGAAGGCCAGGGCACACAGCACTCGGTCCTCAGGCTCACATTCTGGCGGAAGCCTGCGTACAGCTTCCGGGACGTGATTCCGCCTCCAGGAGAAAGGATCTGGGATCTGCCGCACAGGCACTGAGAGGCTCTGGAAGGCGTTGTCAGGACCACAGTGTCATAGCAACACTACTAACAACACAAAAAACCCAGGCCTAGCCGGAGCCATCCGAGCCATCTCCACCAAGCTCAAGTCCATGGTTCCAGTCACCGAGTAAACCCGTGCCGTTAAGGGGCCGCCTCTCTTTCACTGACCTTCTGCTTTGCTGAGCACGGTGTCTTTTTTCTAAGCACTAGTACCCCCTGACGATACACTCCAAGCGTGTGAGATGAAGCCTCACCACCCTCACCTCTAAGGACCACCCTCTTTGCAATTCCTCCAACATAGATTCGTTTGTTCTTTTGGCTGGAAGAGAAGTCCTCCTCCAGATCGTTCTTTGTGTGTCCACTTGCCGTACAGAGGTAGCTTGTGGTCACTGTGAAGCTGAACACTGTGACACTGATGTGCCAAATGTGATAACGGTTCCCCACGGTGGACAGTGTTTGGTGGAGCTCCCCGGTTAAAACAAGCTTGGAAGCAGGAGTGGCATCCACTTCCAAATAGCTTGCCTCCAGAAACCCTGTGAATCAGGAGCAAGGATGAAAGTCATGCAAGTGTCAAGGACTTTCATTCACAGGGTCTCTATGAGTTGCCTACGACTCAACGCCACTTAACAACAACAACAACCACAGTCAGAACCAACCCAGAGCTGACCCTCTGGCAGGTTTTCAAAGGCAGTTACTCACACAGGAGGAGTCTGCCCGTCTTTTCCTCTAGAGCACCTGATGGATTTGAACCACATGCCTTCAGGATTGCAGTGCAGCTTCTTGCCACCCGGCCACCAGAGCGCCCTACTTATGACAGAGTGGGTTACATAGTAAGTTGCTAATTGGAACTTGCTAACTTAATCTCTTCCTGGATTGGAGCCGTTTAAAATGCTTAGCAGCCAGTGTGGATGCAGACACACCAGTGACCCCAGCGTATGTGCAGAGGGTGAAGAGCTGGGCAGCACTTTGTTCCAGCGAGTTGGAGCGAGTTGGCAGCAGCTGACAATGTCACACAATCTCTGTCTTGTTTTTATGAAGATCTATTGACACAAAGAACTGTGGTGGTGCCGTACGTTTTGTGCTGTTGCATCAACATCTCTGGTACCAGCAGTCAGAACAGGAGAACTAATGCAACAGGCAATTCTACTATGAGTGACCTCTCCAAATGACCTCTTCTGTTAGCAGGGCTGCTGACTCAGAGGCCAGTGGTTTGGATCTTGGGAGAAAGATGGGCAGTCTCCTCCTGTGAAGGTCTGCAGCCTCTGAAACCCAGTGGAAGGTCAATGAGTCAGAGCTGGCAATGAACTTAGTTTGAGTTTTACGTTTATTTGTACCTGGCTGTGCATAAGATATAAGGGAACTCTGGTGGCCTAGTGGAAAAAAGCTGCTCTGCAATCCCAAAGGCACCCAGTTCTAATCTACCAGCTGCTCCATGGGAGAAGGACGGGCAGTCTCCTCCCGTGCCATTTACTGCTTCTGGAAACCCGCTGGAGGGTCAGCTGTGGGTCAGTTCTGACTCGACGACACACACAATAATGCATAAGACATCTCTCCTCAGCTGTTAGTTCGCTGTTCTGTGGTGGCCTGTGTGTGGCTGTGATGCTGGAGGCTAAGACTCCAGTTTTTCCAAATACCAGCAGAGTGACACCTGGCCAACAGGATTCAGTGGAGCTTCCAGACCAAGACAGACTATGACGCAGGGCCGGCCACCCACTGGAGACCCTGCGAGCAGCAGCGGGATGGGGAGGTTGTCTGAGGCAGAGAAGAAGAGGAGATAGGAAACCTTTGTGATTAAGTTTCCAGGTTGTTATGGGGACAGTACAGGACAGAGCAGTGAAGGTCACCTCCACAGCTGTCACCACAGGAGCACACGTCTTCTCACATCTTCTCTAATTCTTAATAATCAGCTGTTGAAACACCAGCAGATCTGTCTTGAAGAAGGACAAACAGCGTGCTCCTTAGAGGGAAGGACGGTGAGACTGTGTTTCACATCCTCTGGGAACACTGTCGGGAGGGACCAGTCCTTGGAAGACAACATCATGCTTGGAAAGGTAGAGAGGGTCAGAGAAAGAAAGGGAGACAAGATGACGGACACAGAGACTGTAATGACAGGTGTAGTGCAGGTGATGCGGACAGCGCAGGAAAGGGCAGAGTGGGAACTGTTGCTCAGAGAGTCGCATTGCTGTTGTCGTTGTTGTTGTTAACTGCCATCAAGTCGAGTATGACCCATAGTGACCCGAGCCCTGTCCTATCCTGCGTCATCTTCATCATCTCTGACACAGGTAGGTACATTGCCGCAGTCACTGCGTGACCAGGCCACTGAATGGCCATGTCATTGAGTCACCGGGAGTGACGGTCATCTCTATGGCAGCTATCGACAACTCTAATCCCTAACTTCAGGGTCCTGGGAGTGACGCCTCCTGGACTAATCACCTGCGGGCAGGTAAAGGACTTCCAGAGACAAGGTGGGCAGTGAAAGGCTGTTGGCCAGGCTCACCTCCAGTGCCCAGGGCCCAGGGTGGGGGTGGGGAGTGTTAGATGCCTTCATGAAGGCTGTTGACGTGAGGGCTACAGAAGAGAAGAGGGACCACTCACTCAGCCTCAGACATGAAACAGCCCCAGGGAGTGGCTCCCTGTCAAGGCTCCAAGTCACGTCAGATAAGGAGGCTGCTGGACAGAGAAGGGTGGTCAGCCCTCCAGACAGGCGATTTCTCACACAACTGCAGAGGCCTCAGCACAGGACAGAGCCTCCACCCACCAGAACGAGACTCTCTGCAGAAAGTGGGGCAATGCTGGACAGACAGACACACGTGTCCACCTTTTTGGGTCCTGTCCTCCATCCCTACGTGAACGTGCCCCAGGGAGGCCCACTAGTGAGAAGCTGAAGATCCTACTGTTTGGGGCAGGCAGTGTTCATATGGATACTGGAAATAATTTCTCATTTTTAAAATTTGCATTGTTGTTTTTGATGTTACTTGTCATTGAGTCACTTACGACTCATAACGAACCTATGTACAACAGCTCTAAACCCTGTTCTATCCTGTGCCAATTTTATTGTCTCTGACACACCCACCCCGATTACCCCAGTCACTGAATCAATCCATCTCATCAAGGGTCTTCCTCTCCTGTACTGTCTCTGCACCCTCCCAAGCATGACATCCCTCTCC
>NW_006399879.1:1007400-1009163 GCF_000299155.1 Elephantulus edwardii | reverse complement strand
TATAGGTTTTGCATAAGCATAATCAAGTGTTCTGGGATTCCCATTCTTCTTAGAGTCAGTCACAGTTTGTTGTGATCCACACAGTAAAACGCCTTTACATAGTCAATGAAACACAGATAGACATTCTTCTGGTATTCTCTGCTTTCAGCCCCAATCCATCTAGCATTAGCTATAATCTCCCTAGTACAATTGCTTCTTCTAAATCCAGCCTGTACATTTTGCAGTTCTCTGGTGACATATTGCTCCAATCGTTTTTGGATTATTTTCAGCAGAATCTTGCTTACATGTAATGTTAATGATATTATTCGATAATTCCCACACTCTGTCGTGTCACCTTCCTTTGGAATGGAAACAAGTATAGATCTCTTCCAGTCAGTTGGCCAGGTGATTGTGGTCCAGATTTCTTGGCACAACTTGGTAAGCACATCTAGGAGACTGAAAGAAAACCCCAAACTCTTATTTCCTCCCTCACTGGCAGCACAGTTTCACAGTTCAAATCCCCAGCTGCTCTGATGGAAAAATGGGTAGTTTCCTCCCAGGAGATTTACTGCCAGTGAAAATCTCCGGGAGGGTCGGCTCTGGGTCAGTTCTGACCTGACAGTACACAGCAACAACAACTTTCAATACAAGCATTTTTACTTCAGTAGGTTGCATTCTTCCAGGCAGATAGAAGCTCCCTGCTTTGGACAGGACAATGTTAGTGGGAATAATAACAATTCCTTCCCTTTCTCTTTAATTATTGTAGATAATATAAGTGGTGTGTGTGTGTGTGTGTGTGTGTGTGTGTGTGTGTGTGTACACATAGGGAGCTCTGGTGGCCCAGTGGTAATAAACTGCACTGCTACCCCGAAGGCATGCAGTTCAAGGCCACCAGCTGCTCTGTGGGAGAAGGATGGGTAATCTCCTCCCATGTGATTAACTGCCTCTGAAAAACCCTCCCAGAAGATTTACCGCCACTGAAAACCTGTGAGAGGGTCAGCTGTGGGTCGGTTCTGACTCGACGGTCCACAACAACAACAACGACAACAACATAAATGTACACACACATCTTTGAAGACGTGTATCCAACATGAAGTGAGGATGGAGACGCTGGGTCTCCTGTACTTTGCACACATTTTCAGGGGAACCAGAACCAGGAGAAGGACTTCGTGCTTGGAAGAGTAGAGGGTCAGCAGAAAAGAGGGACCCTCCATGAGCTAGATGGACACCGCGACCACACAAAGCGCCTGCACACAGCAAGACCGTGAGGATGATACAGGACCGGCCAGAGCTTTGTTCTGCTGGACATGAGGAAACTGAGCTGGGACTGAATCAGCAGCACCAAAGTTGCCTGAAAACCCTGTGACGTGTGGTCAGCATACTAAATCATATACCACAAATATTACATCAGGAGGGAAGGGCTGGTGGCCTAGTGGTTAGAAGCAGCATTGCAATCCCAAAAGCATGCAGTTCAAATCCACCAGCTGCTCTGGGGGAGAAAGATGAGTAAACTCCTCCACTGATTTACCCATGGGGGGTGGGGTGGTCCGCTATGGGCCAGTTCTTACTCGACAGTGCATAACAACAACAATGTTGTTGTTAATGTGCCGTCGAGTCACTTGCAACTCATAGCGACCCTATGTACAACAGCCCTAAACTCTGCTCTGTCCTGTGCCAATAGCACTGCCTCTGACATACCCATCCTGATTACAGTCACTGAATCAATCCACCTCATAGAGGGTCTTCCCCTCCTGCGCTGTCCCTCCACCCTCCCAAGCATGATG
>NW_006399879.1:1003325-1005740 GCF_000299155.1 Elephantulus edwardii | reverse complement strand
TACTGTATTGCATTTAACTAATCTGTAATGAAAGACATTTTAAGGCATTAAAAAGCAAAAATGTCACTTTGAAGACTAAAGGGCACTTGTCTCAAACTATTATTTTTTTAAAAAAAACTCTCCATATACATTCAGAATTAATAAAGAATATTGGAGAATAATTGGTGCTTTTGAATGATAGTGTTGGTTAAGATTATTTAATATCTCACCATCTATCATCTCTAAGATGCATCTGAGGGCTGGACAATGAATAAAGATGGCATAAGAATTGATGCGTTTGAGCTATGTGTTGGAGAAGAGCACTGAACATCACATGGACTACTAAAATAACAAATATTTCTTGGAAAGGATGTAGCACAGTGCCCGTTAGAAGTAAGGATGAGGCTTTGCCTCACATACCTTGGGCATGTTGCTAGGAGGGGTTATTCCTTGGAAAAGGATATAATGCTTGGTTAGAGGGTTGGTGAAGCAGAGGAAGACCCTAAACCAAGAGGATTGACCCAGTGACTGCCATGATAGGCTCTGATGGGTCAGGAAGTGTGAAGTTGGCACAGCATAGAAGAGGGTTCAAAGGGTCACAGTGGGTCATACCCGACTCGATGGCACCTAACAACAACAATCATCTCTAAGTAGGTCATTGTAGATTGATAAAGTGATGATGAAAAGATGTATAAGCTGCTCGAGAAACAAAATCAATCTCAAAGGACGGAAGGCTGCCTGGAGGAGGTGACCCCTGAGAAGAGCTTTGGAAATAAAGAACTGTGGAAGAAGGGCCTTCCAGGGCAGGAAATGACTTGAAGAAATGTACCCAGGAGAGAAACAGCAGCCTGGGTGAGCCCCATGATCCCCGTCTTCTACTCTGCAGCTGGCCCATCCTTAGCTCCTGGACAGTGAGGGGGCATGGCCTATGGTCCTGCCTTTGACTAGAGGAAACAGTCCAGAAGCCCAGCACCACGGTCTGCCTCTGATCTGCCACCCCAACTGTGTAACCTCGGGAAGAAAATTCTGCTTTCCTGAGAGAGCACTGAGTTAAGGACAGTGGGGTTTGAAGTGTAGTTCCTGGTCCAGCAGCATTTATGTCAGGCTAGGACAACTCCTCAAATCCCCATCCCCCACCCTCTCACCCCCCCCTCCACCCCCAAGGCCTGCAGGAGGGGCGAGGCCCAGGGATCTGCATTAAAAAGCCCCACCTCCCAGGTACACTCATGGCCTAGAAAGGTTGTAAAGCACAGGTGTTTGCTGCTCTGACTTGGGAAGGAGGGAAGCCAACCTCTCCAGCAGATCCAGGGAAGCAGATTCTGATGTAAATAGACCCTGGAGTCAGGGGGTGCGGTTACCCTATGGAAACCATGGCCTGGGGCTCCGGACAGGGGGCAATGATTCAGTGGTAGAGTCCTCGTTCTCCACGGTGGACTAGTGGTAAGAAATTGTACTGGTGTCCCAGAGGCACTTGGTTTGAGTCCACCAGCTGCTCCATGGGAGAAGGACGGGCAATCTCCTCCTCTGCGATTAACTGCCTCTGAAAACCTGCTGCAGAGTCAGCTGTGGGTCAGTTCTGACTTAATGACACACAACTTGCAGGAGAGCCATGCCCTTCATGCACAACCACTGCTCAGTTTGTGCAGGACTTCCAGATTAAGAGAGATTAAGAAGAAAGGGCTGGCAACCCATATACGGAAAAGCCACAGGTCAGGATCAACTACAGGGGACAGTTGGGTCCAGGACCAAGGTTCCCTTGTGAATGGAGTCAGAGCTGGGTGATACTTAACATTCCAGTGACATTTCAGCCCTCAAACTATCAGCAGCTCTGGGAAAACATCACCCAATCTCTTCTTTCTCCTCCTGGATAACCTCCTAAACCAGAGGCCCCTCTGCCCAGACAACGTGGATGGCCTTTGAATACTCCCAAGCTCCACTTGGGCAATTAACTGCCTTTGAAAATCCCCTGGTGGGTCAGCTGTGAGCCGGTTCCAACTTGGCAGTAAATACCAGCAACCACCTCTGGGGAGAAGAGAGATGATGACTGTGAACTGTGATGGTCAAATCTCACTGCCATGCAGCTGCAACCAGCCAACTCAGAGCTGACCTTCCAGTGGGTTTTCAGAGGCTTTAAACAGCCCTGAAAGAGCTGCTCATCATTCCCCTGAGGGAGCAAGATGGTTCAAATTCAACATCGGAGCAACTGGTGAACTTGAACTTCTTGCTTTGGGTTGGCAGAGCAACTCCTTAACGACTAGCCCACCAGAGCTCCCTGGTGCACTTGTCATTGTCTTCAGGTGTCACTGAGTCAAGTAGGACTCAGGATATGAACAGGCACTTCACCGAAGATGACATTCAGATGGCTAACAAGCACATGAAGAAATGCTCAAAATCTCTAGCCCTAAGAGAGATGCAAATTAAAACAACTATGAGATA
>NW_006399879.1:996494-1001785 GCF_000299155.1 Elephantulus edwardii | reverse complement strand
GTACACGCACACAAAATAATAAAAAAGAAAAAAAAGATTAACATCCTCACCACTGGACTGATAGGTAGCATCGCGATAGATGGAGAAGTGATTAAAATTGCCAGAAATGACATCTAAACTTCTAACCATGGTAAATACCTTGTTACCAGCAGTCAGGAGATCAGGAAACACATAGCATTGGGCAGGTCTTCTGTCAGAGGCCTCTTCAAATTATTGAGGAGAAATGATGTCTCTGTGAAAATGAAGGTGTATCTGATTCAAGTTATGATATTTTCCATTACTTGTTACACATTTGAGAGCTGAATGATAAATAAAGATAATAGGGAGAAGACATCTATCTGAACACTCTCCTATCTAGTACAGCCTCCCAATCTGTGACATGCTCAAGCCCATTGCTGGTCAGCCCACCTGGTCAAGGGTCTTCCTCTCTTTCACTGCTCCTCCACCTTCCCAAGCGTGATGCCCCTCTCCAAGGGATAACCTCTCCTAGAAACAGGCCCAAAGTATGTGAGAAGAAACTTTATCATCTTTGCCTCCAAGAAACACTCTGACTGTACTTTCTCCAAGACAAATCTGTTTGTTCTTTCGTCAGTCCTTGGCATCTTCCGTGCTCTTTTCCAATATCATAGCTAAAAGACATCAATTCTTTTTCTGTCATCCTTAGTTGTTGTCCAGCTCTCAGATGCCAGCAAGTATTTGAAAAGACCATAGTCTGAACTGGGCACACCTTAGTCCTCAAACTGACATCCTTGGTCCTCAATAATTTGAAGAGCTCCTTGACTAAAGACTTTCCCAGTGCAATATATCTCCTGATCTTCTGACTGCTGGATCCAAGTAAAATGAAGGCATTGAGAGTCTTGGTCCTTTTTTCATCTATCATGATGCTGCAAATTACGATGGTGAGAATTTTTATTCTCTTATAGTTAATATGCCAATCAATCTTATTGTGGGTCATCTTCTCGTTCATCAACCTTCTACCTTTCCAAGCATGAGGCCCCTGTCCAAGGACTAGCACTCCCATCCACATGCCCAATGTGTGAGAGATGAGGCTTCACTGTCTTTGCAACCTTAAGGAGCACTCTGGCTGCACCTTCTTCAAGACATATCTGTTTGTTCTTTTGGCAGTCTGTGGGATTTTCAGCACTCTTCTCTATCACCACAGTTTAAAAGCATCAATTCTTCTTCTATCATCTTTACACACTGTCTAACTCTCAGATCAATAGAAGGTGACTGGAAAGACTGTGGCTTGCATCAGGTGCACCTTAGTCTTTAAAATGACATCATTACTTGTCAAGACTTTGGAGAGGTACCTGACAGCAGACTTTCCCAATGGTATACATCTTCCAATCTCCCAATTGCTGGTATCAAGGGTGTGGAATGTGGACTCCTGCAAAATATAATCATTGACATCTTCAGCCTTTTCTCCATCTACCATGATGTTGTCTATTGGCCCAGGGTTTGTTTTATTGATGTTAAAATGTAATCAGTCATCCTTCCTCTTCTGCAGCAAGTGTTTCAAGTCCTCCTCACTTTCAACTAGCAAGGTTGTGTCATCTGTGTAATACAGGTTGTTGATGAATCTCGCTCAGATCCTGTTGCCACATTCTTCTTCATAGAGTCCAGCTTCTGAAATGGTTTGCTCAGAATATGGAGCAAATAAGTACGGAGAAAGGATACAACCCTGAAGCGCACGTTTCCTGATTTTAAAACATGGCGTGTTCCCTTGCTCCTTTAGGACAACAGCTGGTGTTAAAGTATTGCATATCCCTTGGGGGACCTAAGGCACTTGATGCAGAAGTTCAAGAATTGCATCCTTCAATGTGGATTGAAGCTCAACATCAAGAAAACAAAGATTCTCACCAGTGGGCCAATTGGCAGCACCATGATAGATGGAGAAGAGATTGAGATTGTTAACAGCTTCAGTTTGCTTGGCTTCACAATTAACAATCTTGGCACCAACAGTCAGGAATTCAAAAGATGAACTGCATTGGGAAAATCCACGGTTGAGGACCTCTCCAGAGTACTGATGAGCAACAACGTCAGTCTAGAAAATAAGGTGCACCTGATCCAGCCTGTGGTCTTCACTATTACTTTTTATGTGTCAGAAAGCTAGACAAAGACTAAAGATGACAGAAAGAGAATTGATGCCTTTGAGTTGTGGTGTTGGATTAGAGTACTGAATATACCATGGACTGCTAGAAGAACAGACAGGTTAATCCTAGAGAGGATGAAGCCAGGATGCTGCTTGGAGGCAAGGATTCTGAGGCTTCATCTGACATACATTGGGCATGTTGCAAGGAGGGACCAGTCCTTGGAGAGGGACATCATGCTTGGGAGGGTGGAGGGACAGAACAGGAGAAGAAGAACCTAGATAAGATGGACTGATTCAGTGTCAGCGGTAATGGGGGTAGGTGGCTCAAGATAGAGCAGAGTTCAGAGCTATTATACTCAGGGTCTCCATGAGTCCCAGGTTGAAGACACATCACAACACCACCATCTAAGGGACTCACAAAAGAACAAATCTGTCTTGAACAAAGAACCACCAGACTGTTCCTCAGAGGCCAACATAGTGAAACTTCAACTCACATAGTTTGGGCACATTGTTGAGAGGAGTGGATTCTTGTTGTTGTTGTTGTTGTTAGGTGCCATTGAGTCACCTGCCACTCACAACGACCCTATGTACAACAGCCCTAAACCCTGTACTGTCCTGTGCCAATCACACTGTCTCCAACACACCCATCCCAATCACCCCAGTCACTAAATCAATCCACCTCATAGAGGGTCTTCCCCTCCTGCGTTCTCCCTCCATACTCCCAAGCATGATGTCCCTCTCCAAGGACCGGTCCCTACTTACAACTTGTCCAAAATATGTTAGATGAAGCCTCAGAATCCTTGCCTCCAAGGAGCAGCTGGTTTAACCCTCTCCAGGATGAATCTGTTTGTTTTCTTGGCAGTCCATGGTACTCTCAACACTCTTCTCCAGCACCACAGCTCAAAAGCATCAATTCTTCTTCTATCCTCCTTAGTCATTGTCCAACTCTCTGACGCATAAGAAATCATTGCAAAGACCATGGCCTCTATCAGATGCACCTTAGTCTCCAGAGAGACACCATTGCTCTTGAGTACTTTGGAGAGGTCCCTAACAGCAGACTTTCCCATGGCAATACGTCTTTTAATTTCCTGACTACTGGTGCCAAGAGTGTTGACTGTGGAGCCAAGCAGACTAAAGCTGTGTACAATCTCAATCTCTTCACCATCCATCCTGATGCTGCCAATTGGTCCAGTGGTGAGAATCTTTGTCTTCTTGACATTGAGCCTCAAGCCATACTGAACGCTGCAGTCCTTGATCCTCTGCAGCAAGCACTTCAGGTCCTCCTCGGTTTCAGCAAGCAGGGTTGTGTCATCTGCATAACGCAGATTGTTGGTAGCTCTTCCACCACTCTTGACCTAACATTTCTCCTCAAAGAGCCCAGCCTCCTTTGGAAAAGTTCATCATGCTGCGAAAGTTGAAGGGTGAGCCAAGGAAAAGGCCCTCAGTGAGGTGGGTTGAAACAGCAACAATGAGCTCATGTGCGTCAGCGGTGATAAGGATGGCACAGGGTAGGGCAGGATTCACAAGGTCACTGTGGATAGTCGTGGACTGGACAGCACTTTCCCATAAGGGAAAGTGCGCCCCGTGGACAGCAGGCCTGGAATAGCAGCCCGAGGCCATCTCCCCCAAGAAGGTAGCCTCAGGGACGCTCTGGAATTGGAAAGAAATTCCTCACAAATTCCAGGGCCATTCCAAGCCGCACCAAAGCGCCAGCTCCAGTCTGCGCGGAGCAGGCGGCCTGAAATCGCCTTCAAAACAATTACCGGCCAACATGTGTTTCCCATGAGCGGTGCAAGTGTTAAAACGGATTTCATTTTCTTCTGTAAATAAAGAGGCCGTCCCACCGGCCTGTTTATCTCCCTGGGAGACATGAAAGCGCTCCATCTGCCAGCGGCCACGGCAGCGCCAAGCGGACGCGGAGATGGGGAGAGGGGGCCGAGGACGCAGAGCCAGGGCGCGGAGCCGAGGACGTGGGACCGGGAGCGAGCATTTGGAGGGGGGGGGGGGCGCAGACGCGGGGATTGGAACCAGGAGAGCGCGGAGGCGCAGGAGCTTGGAGCCCGGGGCTCGCGGAGCTGGGGCTTCGGAACCAGGGCCTTGGAGTTGGGGGCGCGGGGATGTGGAGGCCGCTGCGCCCACGTGCTGGCTTCTTCGCAGGCCTGACTCCCAGGTGGGCAAGGGGAAGCCTGTCCTCGGAGGCAGAGTCACGATTATCTAAAAGTGTCCGTCTTTTTCGCCCCGTGTTTTGTTCTCTGAACGTTTTAGTGACTCCTACACAGTCAGATCAGTCTGTGAGAGGCGCGCGGAGGTATGCATGCCGGTGGCGCCTGCTTTCCTGGGCTGGCAGTTAAAATAAATCATCGCTGTCACAATGGAATTCAGGCCGAAAAAATCACCTGTAAGAATTCCCACCCCTCCCCGGCCCGGCCCCCAGCCCAGCCCAGCGCACCCCCAGCCCAGCGCATCAGGATCAAAGCTGTCTCTGTCCCTGGGGGGTGAGGGAGAACACTGGAGGGAGAGGAGGGAAAGAGGAAGAGAGAGGAGCGTGGGGGAGGGGAGAGAGGGCAGAAAAGGGAGGGGGGAATGAGGGTGCAGGGGGGGAAGTCCCACAAATTCTCCCAAACCATGAAATTAATGTCTCTACTGTAGAAGCTGGAAGATCGAAAGTTTGCGCCCAATTTTATAATATTAGTGTTTCTAAAGCGAAATATGATTAACCACGTCATTAAGTAAAGCTGTGTTTCTACTTAACCTCTCCGCGCTGACGTCCAGGGCCTGGTCTTTTTACACACACACCCCCACACACACACTTTTCTTTCTTTCTTTCTTTTTTTCACTGCAAATTTAATAAATTCCAACATGCCCAAACTTCCTGCCGTCCACTGCCCGCCGCTGCTATCTGTGGAGGACTCGCGCGGGCTGGGCCTCTCTCCCTCTCGGTTCAGGCCGTAATCCTGGATCAGGGCAAATCAGCTTTCATCTTTGGGGCACTTAAGTTAATTACATGGCGGGCCGGTGGAGGCCTCAGCAGGTTCTGCGCAGCCCTCCGGAGGCCAGACATCATCGGATCCAGATGCAAACCCTTGGCAGCTTAAGCCCAACAAATTTCCTTTGTCAAGAAACGCAAGGAGTCCAACCTTGAGGGCCAGGCTACTTGAGGGAGCGGCTGGGACTCCCTGGGCGCTGGGCTAGGAGCAGA
>NW_006399879.1:989874-996373 GCF_000299155.1 Elephantulus edwardii | reverse complement strand
CCAAATGTCTCCTTGAATTTGGGAATTCATGCCAACCATGTGAACGCCAAGGTCCTAGCCAAAGCTGCAGAGGCTGCACTCCACCACAACCTGACTTCTCTGTATGCACTCTTCCAAAGCCCTCTTCTGCGCCCTTCTGCCGGCTGGTATTTTCCAAGGGTCCTTAGGTGCCTGCTAGACGGCTGATAGAAGTAGAAGTCATGCCTTTGAGCTGTGGTGCTGGAGAAGAGAACATCCCATGGACTGTCCAAAGAGCAAACAAGAATGTCTTGGACAAAGTGTAGCCAGGGTGCTCCTTGGAGGCAAAGATGGTAAAGTTTCACCTCGCGTCCTTTGGGCCTGTTGCTGGGAGAGGATTATTTCTTGGAGAGGGACATCATGCTTGAAAAGGCAGAGGGTCAGTGAAGGAGAGGAAAACCCTCAACCAGGTGGATTGACAGTGCTGCAATGGGCTCTAGTGTGAGGATGGCGCAGGACAGGACAGGGTTCAAATCTGTTACTCCTGGGATCACTATGGTTTGAACAAAAACCCTGCCGCTCCTGCCCATCCTCCCAGCGGTTGCTTGTTTACGCTGCTTGCTGCAGATGCTGTGCCGATCCATCTCACTAACAAGCTTCTCTTTTTTGCTGACCCTCTGTGTTCCCAGGGATTATGTTTTTCTCCAGGGACTAGGCCCTTCTGGTAACACACTCCAAGTATGAATGGAGACGTCCTGCCATACTCGATTCTAAGGCGCACCCTGGCAGCCCTTCTCAGACGGCTTTGCTTGCTCTTCTGGGAGCCCAGGGAGCTCTGGTGGCCTAGTGGTAAGAAGCTGTGCTACCATCCCAAAGGCGTTGTTTCCAGTCCACCAGCTAGCTATTCCTTAGGACAGAGAACCCAGTACTGTGGATGTGATGCATAGTTGACCCTCCAGCAAGTTTTCAGAAGCTGTGACTCACACAGAGGACACTGTCCATCTTTCTCAGAGTAGCTGGTGGACTCAAACCGCACGTCTCTGAGTTGGTAGCAGAATTCCCTGCTGGTGAGGCCACCAGATCTCCACAGTCTACTCAGTATTCATTATCGACACCATTCAAATGAATAAGGAAGATCAAAGAAGTATTGGTGCTCTTCTGCTGTCGGTGAAGAGTATTGAACATCCTAGGAGCTGCCAAAAGCCAAGCACATCTGGAGGAGGTGCAGGCCAGATGCCACAGGCCAGGGGCTCCCTAGAGACAGGGGTGGTGGACCCTCATGGACTTTGGGCACGTGATCAGGAACAGAGCAAGGGAACACGGCACGGTTTAAAATTAGGAAAGGGGTGTATCTGGATGTATAGTCTCTTCATACCTTTCCAATCTTTATACTGTACAGATCATTTAGGAGGCTGGGCTTTATGAAGAAGATTATGGCATCAGGATTGGAGGAAGACTTAACAACAATCTGCACTATGCAGCTGACACACAGCCTTGCTCATTAAAACTGAGGACTTGAAGTGTTTGCTGCAGAAGGTCAAAGACTGCAGTCTTCAATGTGGATTGCATCTCGACCTCAAGGAAACAAAGATTCTCATCACTAGGCCAATTGGCAGCATCATGACACATGGGTAAAAGATTGAGGTGGTTAACAATTTCATCTTGCTCAGATCCACAATCAACATTCTGGCACTAGCAGCCAGGAAATTAAAAGACTAATTGCTTTAGGAAAGTCTGCTATCAGGAACCTCTCCAGAGGGTTGATGAGCAATGATATCAGTCTAGAGACGAAGGTGCACCTGATACAAGGCATGGTCTTCTCAATTACTTGCTATGGATCAGAGAGCTGGACAATGAATAAGGATGACAGAAGAATCAATGCCTTTGAGTTGTGGTGCTGGAGAAGAATATTGAATATACCAAGAATTGCCAAGAGAACAAACAAATCTGTCCTAGAAAGGGTAAAACTAGGTTTCTCTTTGGAGACAAGGATTTTGAAAGTCAATATCATATACTCTGGGCATGTTTCTAGGAGGGACTAGTCCTTGGAGAAGGGAGGGCATCATGCTTGGAAGGGTAGAGAGTCAGCACAGAGAGGAAGACCTAGATGAGAGGGATTGATACAGTGATTGTGACAGTGAGGACAGATTTGTCAGAGATTTTGAGATTAGCTTAGGATAGGGCAGAGTTTGGAGCCACTGTTCATAAGGTTGTGACAAGTTGAACTGACTTGACACCACAAAACAACAATCATGATATTGCTTGTTGGTCCAATAATAAGACATTTTCGTTTTATTTTTTAATTTCTTAATTATTATTATAAATGTTAAAGAAGATTTATAGAGACTTTGGATTTCCAGTCATTCATTGGCGCACTTTTCTCCCTGCCCACCACTCTCCCTCTCTCCGAGTTCGCTCTTCTTTTTGAAAAGCAAAAGAAAAATTCTTTCACTGTTTTACAATCCCTACCCCCAAGTCCACTCCACAATACAGCCATCATTCTGGACTCCCGTCATGACAACAATACCTAATTATATCTCCCTTTTAAACAGTTCTCTCCCTCATCTGTTTCAATGTGTTATACATAATTTATCCCATCTTTCTCAAGGAACTCATGAAATATTATTCAAAATGTGTGAACCCGGAGGACATTATGCTAAGTGAAATATCTCAATCACAAAAAGAACAAATATTTCATAGTGCCCCTGTTGTTAAAAAAAAGGATTTTTGTTTTCTAGATGTTGAATGTGACCCATGCTATCTTTGTCTTTTTATTTTTATTTTTCACCCATCTTTGGTCTTCTGCAGCAAATGTTTCGAGTGTTCTTCACTTCCTGCAAATGAGGGTGCGTTATTTTTGTTCGTTGTTAAGTGCCATTGAGTCCAATATGGCTCATATTAATGTAGTCACAGTGTCAATCCATCTCGTTGGGGCGGGTAGTCTTCCTCCCTTTTGCTAACCTACCTTCCCAAGCTTGATATCTCTTTCCAAGGAATAGCTCCTCCTAGCAGCATGCCCAAAGGATGTGTGAGATGAAGCCTCCTTCCTTACCCAAGGAGCACTCTGGAAGCGCCTTCTCCAAGGTATATCTGTTCTTTTGGCCATCCATGGGAGCTTCTGCACTCTTCTCCAAGATTACAGTTTAATGGTGTGAATTCTTCTGTCATCTTTAGTCATTGCAGAACAAATGGCTGAAAAGACCATTGTGACCTGAATCAGGCCACACCTTAGACCTCAAACTGGCATTAGTCATCCTCAATGATTTGAAGAAGTCCCTGACTGCAGATTTTTCTAGTGCGATATGTCTCCTGATTGCCTGACTGGTGGAACCAAGTGTGAGCCCCAACTTACAGGGTCTTGCCAAGACATTGCCCTCACCTGAGACATCATCCTGGTGTGCTGGCCATGCACCTCAGCTGGAAGGCTCCAGTACCCAGCTGCCACAGAAATATGGTCCTGCAGCAGAAGCTCAGAGACAAGGACCTTCCTTCAGACCCTCAGAGATAGAAAGTCTCCCCTTAGAGTCGGGACCTGGGACTCAGGTGCTGAGCCTCTTAAACTGAGACTTCTCTGTCAGTGTGTTGTACGGAAGAATTGATCTGCATATTACTGAATATTTTGTAGCTTGAATAGCTGGTTTCTTGCTTGTTTAGTAGCATCCTAATTAGTGCAGCGCTTGTCTGTCAATTTGCTGTACTTGTGCGTTGCTGTGATGCTGAACACTGTGGCTCTGGTATTTCGCATACCAGAGGGATTGTGAAACTACAGATTAAAACCAGCTAAGGAGGTGGGTCAGCCTGCTACTTTTGAAATAACAGACTTCTGAACTCACAAATCTAATGATTTGTATCATTAGAGCAATGCAAATCAAAACAACAATGAGCTAACATCTCACTCTAACATTAAGAGCAAAGCTCAAGGGTGGGGGAGAAAACCAAACACAACAAATGCTGGTAAGAGTGTAGAGAAGTTAGAACATTCACACAGTGTTGACAGGATTACATGGTCCAACCACTGTGGAAAACTTTGTAGCATTTCCTTGAAGAGTTGGAAATAAAAAACCCTATATAAGCCAGTAAGTAGTGGTGGTTAGGTGTCATTGAGTCGAGTACGACTCCTAGTGACCCTATGAACAACAAACCTGAACCCTGTCCTATTCTGTGCCATCCTCATCATCTTTGACACACTCAAGCCCATTGCTGCAGATACTGTGTCCACGTATCTGATTGAAAGTCCTCCTCTTACATTATGGTGAGTGAAATATCTCAGTCACAAAAGGACAAATACTGCATGGTGCCACTGTTGTAGAAAGTGACTGACATCAGGGTTGGGGTAAGACTGAGAAAAACTGGATAGATTATGTATACTGAATTGAAACAAATGAGGGAGAGAACAGTTTAAAAGTGATATATGATAGCATATTATCACAGGAATCCAGAATTAAAGTTGCATAGTGGAGTGCATTTGGGGCAGGGTTGGGGTGGTGTGGATTACCAACAAAGAAGTTTATCTTTTGCTTTTCAAAGAGAGGAGCAAACTAGGGGGAAGGGTGTAAAGAAAAAAGTGCAACAATGAATGAATGAAAATCCAAAATCTCTGTAAATGTTCATTAAAATTAAGAAAATAATTTTTTTAAAAAAGTCTTCCTCTTCTTCACAATCCCTTAGCCTTTCCAAGCATGATGTTGCTCTCCAAGGAATAGCCTCTCCTAGCAACATGTCCAAAGTATGTCAGGCAAAGCTTTGTTATGTTTGCCTTCAAAGATGACTCTGACTGCAGCTTCTCTGGGACATATCTGTTTGTTCTTTTGGCAGTCTGTGGGCTGTTCAGTGCTCTTCTCCAACACCATACCTCAAAGGCCCCAACTCTTCTTCTGTCATCCTGTTCCATTGTCCAGCTCTCAGATGCATAACAAGCGATTGAAAAGACCATGGCCTGAATGACGTGCATTTTGGTCTTCAAACTGAAATCATCGCTCTTCAGTTATTTGGAGAGGTCCCTGACAGCAGACTTCCCCAGTCAACATTTCTCCTTATTTCCTGACTGCTGGTACCACGGATGTTGCTTGTGGATCCAAGTAAGATGATATCGTTGAAAACGTCAGCATTTTCTCCATCTATCATGATGTTGCTTCTCAGCCCACTGGCGAGGATTCTTGTCTTCTTGATGTTGAGAGGCAATCAATATTTAAGGCTGTAATTTTTCAGTTGTCTGCAGCAAGCATTTCAAGTCTTCTGTATGTTCATTCAGCAAGCAAGGTTTGTCATCTGCTTAACAAAGGTTGTGAATGGATTTTCCTCCAGTCCTGATCCCCTGTTCCTCACAGAGTGCAGCTTCTCAAATGATTTGCACAGTGCATAGATTGAATAGAGATGGAGAAAGGATACAACCCTGGTCCACAGCTTTTCTGGTTTTAAACTGTGCAGTGTTCCCTGTTTTGGATTGCATCTCAATATAAAGAAAACAACCACTGGACCAATAGGCAACAACACAGAGGATGGAGAAGAGAGTCAAACTGTCAACAACTTCAGCTTGCTTGGATCCACCCTTGGTACAAGCAGTCAGGAAATCAGCAGATGTGTTGCACTGGGAAAGTTTTCCATTAGGGAATCTCCAAATTATTGAGGAGCAATGATGTCAGTTTGAAGACTAAGGTGCATCTGGTTCAGGCCGTGGTCTTTCTGATCACTTGCTATGTATATGAGACCTGGACAGTGAAGGATTACAGAAGAAGAATTGATACCTTTGAGTTGTGGTGTTGGAAAAGAGCACTGGACATCCCATGACTTCCAAAGGAACAAGTAAATATGTCTTGGAGAGGCTACAGCTTGAGTGCTCTTTGGAGGTGAGGATGATAAGGCTTCACCTCACATACTTTAGCAGGTTGCTAGGAGCAGCTCTTCCCTGGGGACATGACGTTTGGAAGGGTAGAGGGTCAGTAAAGGAGAGGAAAACATTCAATCAGGTGGATTGATACACTGACCGCTGTAATGGGTTCTTGTGTGTCAGGAGATGGGAAGATGGCACATGATAGGACGGGGTTCAGATCCACCTTTCATAGGGCCACTATAAGCTGTACTCAATTCAACGGCACCTAACAATAACAACAGTGTTCCCTTGCTGTATTTGGACAGCACCTTCTTAGTATGGGGATAGGCTTTCCATAAGCATAACTAAGTATTCAGAGATTCCCATTCTTCCATGTGTTAGCCATAGTTTATTATGATCCCACAGTCAAATGTCTTTAGGTAGTTAATAAAATGCAAGTGAACATCTTCCTGATGTTCTGTGCTTTCAGCCAACATCAGCACCAATAACATCAGCAATGATACCCCTCCTGCTCTGCCCTCTTCTGAGTCTAGCTTGGATTTCTGGCAGTTTCCTGACCATGTTCTATTCCAGCAATTTTTTTAATAAGTCCATGTGTAAAGGCACCATTTATGGGTTTGTTTTTTTGTAAATAAAGTATTTGCAAATCCTACAACCAGAAGAAGATAAAATAGACGAATGGGACCTTCTAAGAATCAAATCCCTATGCAC
>NW_006399879.1:984337-989034 GCF_000299155.1 Elephantulus edwardii | reverse complement strand
AAAAACAAGGAACTCATGCAATATTATTCAAAATGGGTGACCCTGGAGGACATTATGCTGAGTGAAGTACCTCAGTCACAAAAGGACAAATACTGCACTGTTGTAAAACAGGACTGACATTGGGGTTAGGGGGAGACTGAGAAAGATGGGTTTAATAATGGATGCTGCATTGAAACAGATGAGGGAGAAAGCTGTTTGAAAGGGATATGTGATTAGGTATTTTTGTCATTACGGGAGTCCAGAACAAAGGCTGCATAGTGGAGTGGACCTAGTGGGAGGGATTATAAAACAATGAAGAATTTTTCTTGTACTTTTCCAAGAGGGTAGTGTACTGGGGGGTGGGGGAATTATGAGGGGATAAAAGTACAACAATGAATAAATGGAAATCCGAAGTCTCTCTAAATTTTCATTGAAATTAATAATAATTTTTTTTAGAAAAATAAAGAAGAGACAATAAGATTGGCTCAGGATAATAAGGCAGAGTTCAGAGCTATTATTCACAGGGTTGTTATGACTCATAGTTGACTCAATGGCATGTAACAAAAACAATAAAAATGCACAACATGTTTCAACATACGAAAATTCTTAGTGAAAATATAAATAAAATACCCACTTAGACTAAAAAAATATTTGTAATGAATAAATTCTTTATTGTACAAAATTCTCTCGTGAGATCTGCAGTCTTATTTCTGCTTTCAGGGCCATCATTTCCAGCTACTAGTCCTTCTTTGCTTCCAACTTTTGGGTTCCAGTCACCAATTCTTACTGATGCATGTTGATTGCTTGATCAATGTCAGACTGCCAAAGTTACAGAGTCTTTGACTTTCATGCTTGCTGTTTTCAGTTGAATATTTTGCAGCCCGTGTAATTTACAGCCTTGGAAACCCAACGGAGGGTCAGCTATGAGTTGGTTCTGACACAACAACAATGAATTTGAGGTTTTTTTTTAAGGAATAAGGGAAAGGGAACCCTGTGGGCGAAATGGTAGAGAGTTAACCTGCTGAGTGAAGGGCAGTGCCCTCGTCAGTTCCGAGCCACCAGCACCTCTGAGGGAGAGTAAGGACTGTGTTGCCCTGTGCGGGTACAGCCTTGGAAGCCTGCTGCCCAGTCAGCTCTGAGAAGGAAGCCACTGGACAGCAATGGGAGGAGGGGAGGGAGGGAGGAGGGAGGGAGGAGAGAGAGAGAGAGAGGGAGGAGGAGGAGGAGAGGAGGAGGAGGAGGAGGAGGAGGAAGAAGAGGAAGAGGAGGAGGAGAGAGAATAAGGAAGAATCAGTGTCTTTGAATGGTGGGCTTGGTGAAGTATATAGGAGGAGGAGGAGGAGGAAGAAGAGGAAGAGGAGGAGGAGAGAGAATAAGGAAGAATCAGTGTCTTTGAATGGTGGGCTTGGTGAAGTATATTGACTATGAGCATTGTCTGCCCAAAGAACAAAGCGATCTGTCCTGGGCGGAGGACAGCCAGAGTGCTTGACCGCACCTACTTTGGGTCTGCTATTAGAGAAGGCCGGTTACTGAAGAAGGACGTCATGCGTGGAGATGTAAAGGGTCAGCGAAAGAGAAGCTCACCCTCAGCGAGTTGGGGTGGCATAGTGACCACTACAGCAGGCTTGAGGGCGCTGGCTACCCAGTCTTGCTCAGCGGTGGAGAGTGTGAGGATGGCCAAGGTTTTGATGTGTTCACAGGCCAGAGGCTGGATCTGTTGTTCACAGAATTGCTAGGACGTTTGGACAGCACATAACAACAACAGCCACTCTTCGATCTATAAAACATACACACACATACACAAATGAACATTTACTGATTAACCCCACTTAGAGCAAGCGTCCAGACTAGACAAAGACATTGAGGCAAGACTAGATTGGCCGTTACTAGGAGCAGAGGGGAGAGAGGGTTAAGGGGCTACGTTTACTGGGTACAGATTTCTGTTTGTGGAAATGAACAACTTAGGGAATTAAGCAGAGGCCATGGTTGCACACCACGGTATATGTAACTAATGCCTAATCTTGGACACATAAAAATAGTTAAGGAGGCACATTTTGTACTAAAACTTATTTTTTTATAATGAAAGTTATTTCAATGGACCATTCTTCCCAAACCCAACGACACCAGTTCCAAATAGGGGTGAACTCATCCTTTTCAAAGCTTTGCCTGGTTCTCGGCAAACCTTAGGTTGTAGAGCTCGGGAAACCTAAGAAGACCATCCTGTGATCGCTAAGTAATTGCTTTTCAACTGTAAAAGTAATTAAGAAATGGCACCAATTTCCCTAAGTGTAATGCAATTAAATCCACTGACTTGGAAACTCGGAGATAAAGAACAACAAGAGGAGATCAAGGCATGAGGAATTGGAGGCTGTGTGAACTCTGGATGGAAAGTTCCGGAGCCTCTCGGGGAAGGGGGGGGGGGGTGACCCAGCAGAGGCAGGGAGGGTCGAGAGTGAGATAGGCAGTACCGGACCGTTGGGGGCAAGCCCAGGCCAAGCCAGCAGGGTGTGGGCCGAGAGTGGGAGCCCAGGGACCTGTGGAGTGAGAGATAGCTTCCCCCTAGAAGGTCACAGCCTATCAGCCTTTGGTCAAAACGGCTAAGGAACAGAGACACGTAAGCAGGACGCACGGAGGGTCTCAAGGAACCACCGGGACCGTGCACAGAAGCAGGAAGAGAGACTCTAGTTAATGTTGTTGTTGTGTACCATCGAGTCGGAACTGACCCACAGCTGACCCTCCAGCGGGTTTTCAGAGGCCGTAAACCGCACGGGAGGAGACCGCTCATCCTTCTCCTGTGGAACAGCTGGTGGATTTGAACCACGTGCCTTCAGGTTCACAGTGCAGCTCCTAACCTCGAGACCACCAGAGTTTCTTAGAATCGGAGAGAGTGAGGAAATTGAACAGGGAAGACCGAGCAGTTGAAGAGGAAGACTTTGGCCAAAAGAGGCCGAGCTAGAGGCCAAGCCCTGGTTGCATGAACAACTAAGCAATCCAGCTGCTGAGCAGAAGGTTGGGAGTTCAAACACATCCAGTGGCTCCAAGGGAGAAAACTCTGCTTCTGTAAAGATCAAAAGAAAACAAAACAACCCCCCAATACCACAGCCCCACAGCCAGCAGGTCAGTCCTAAGTGACGGTGAGTGTGTGCAGGTTACAAATATTTATGGAAACAGACCAGCTCTTCTTCCTCTCCAGGAGCTGCTGGTGTGTTTGAAGTGACAACTGACTGGTGAGCAGTGAGTGCCTTTAGCCACTGCCCCACGAGGTCTCCCTCTGTAAAGATTGTTGTTAGTGTTTAATTGAAACCAACCCGTAGCTGACACTCCAGCAGGTTTTCAGAGGCAGTTAATCACGAGGGAGATCGTCCATTCTTCTCCAGTGGAGCAGCTAGTGGATTTGAACCACGTACCTGTGGGTTT
Organism: Elephantulus edwardii; assembly: GCF_000299155.1. Taxonomy (NCBI): domain Eukaryota; kingdom Metazoa; phylum Chordata; class Mammalia; order Macroscelidea; family Macroscelididae; genus Elephantulus; species Elephantulus edwardii. Next base: position 985,638 of record NW_006399879.1, on the reverse strand, counting down.
GCAGCACAGTTTCTTACCACCAGACCAAGAGTCACAGGCACGAACACCCTGTGAGATGATTCTTATCTGTGTGTGAGATCAGCTGGAATTGAAATGCGCCCCTGGGCTTCTCACTACAACCTCAATGAGCTGTAGGTGCAGAGTCCTGCGTGGCGCAAACAGCTGGTAACCGGAAGGTTGGAAGTTCAAGTTCAGCCAGAGTCATCTCAAAAGAAAGACCTGGCAATCTGCTGGTGGAAGGTCACAGCCACAGAAAACCCCTACAAAGCACCGTCTGTCCTGGCAAACACTGGGTGGCATCCCCAGAATCACAGCCAGTTCCATGTGTGGCCTTGGACTGGGAGCTGCACATCAGCAGCTGGTGGCTTAAGGGAGCAGGAGGACCAGACAGGGAGACTTCCAAACACGCTGGGAGCTAGCGCTTTGCACTTTGGACGTGTTTCCTCGTCCAGTGTGGTAGAGGAAGAGCTTTGAGCCAGACAGAGAGGTCTGAGCTTCAGATCCTGGCACCTCCACCTGGTCACCTTGTGCAACTCAAGCCTTTGTGGTGTCGCACAGAGAACTTGCAGGAAGATGTAGAAGAGGTGTTTGCAGACAGCAGAGGCCCCTGGAGAGGCCAGCCAGGGGCTGCTGAGGAAGGTGCCCGCCTCCTGCCCCACACCCCACCCCTCTTCTCCTGGGACCTCCTTCCCGCTGGACTTCCTCTCCATCTCCTTGCCAAACCTCCTCTCTCCACCTGTGTCCTCCTCACAGCTGAGGCCTCTGCTTTTGAGTCTCAGTGTACCCCAAAATAAAAATCTGGAAATGGGAAGCCTCCCCTCATGGGAGCTGTGAAAACAATAAGGGGTGCTGGAGGTTCGATGGTAGAATCCTGCTTCCTGTTTGGGAAATTGGTCAGTGACCAACCAGGACACCTCACCACGGCCGCTCCTCAGACAATGGAGCTGTGAAACCTGCGCTGTCAAGAGTTCATTATTAAATATGGTTTTCCTACCCGTTGACTTTGACTTTGCCATGTAGATGGGTGGGATTATGCAAATAGATGTGTCAATCTGTCCACAAGGCGATTGGTTCATCTCCAACTAGATTAAGCATATTCAACAGCAGAATTTGGGTATCTTACCACTAGCAAAGAAGCAGCAGAGAATACAGAATATGAGTCCTTCAGGACCAAAGATTCCTGCACCCACTCACCCCAAGGCTGACAGGAGCAGTAGCTACAACAGAGAAGCAGAGACCTGACAGGAGACAGAGCTGACCTTGAGACAGCTACCTGACAGACACAGAGCTAGGAGCCTTCA
>NW_006399879.1:972733-984205 GCF_000299155.1 Elephantulus edwardii | reverse complement strand
GGAGGGTGACGAGGAGATGTTGTAACTGACAGGACTAAGAGCTTGGTAATTTTGGCCTAAAGCCACTAGGTTGAAGGCTCAGGTGCTTGTGAACACGTCTCAGAAGCTGTCTTAATTGAGTGAGTATGTTCTGCTGCCAACCTAACGTATAACCCGTTTACTTTCTTAATAAATCTCATCATTGAGAATATGGTTCTGTGCAGTCTGTGAGCTATTGCAGTGAGTTTTGGACCCAGTAGAGGAGCAGGATTTGTACCTGGATTAGTAGAAAGTGATGCAGGAGTGGAGGACGTGTCTGACCTCACAGAATCTGCTTTGTGCTGTGGATAAGGTGATGGTGGTGGTACCTCTTGTGGAGTTGACAAAGGTCATATTTCACCTTCCATGTGTTCCTGTTACTCTTTTTACAACGTGGAACTGGTTTCAATGGAGCTTCCAGACTAAGACTAGGAAGAAAGGCCTGGAGGTTTACTTTTGACAATTATGCAATGAAGCCCCTGTGGACCACAGCGGTCATTGAACGACTCAGGACAATCCACGTTGGGTTCCAAGGGCAACATCACATCTAGAGTGGCCATTCCCATGACTTTGCAGAGCCAGTGCTGAGAACAGAGCCTGCCCGGGGTTTCTGGGGCCCTGTAGGGAGTTGCACTGCTGACTCAAAGGCTGCATGTCTCTGGTAGTTTGAACTTACCCATGGCTTCGAGGAAGAAAGAAGAGCAATCTCCTCCTGTGTGATTCACAGCCTTGGAAACCTGCTGGAGGGTCAGAAATGGGTCACTTCCAACTGGACAGTAAAGAACTTTTTTAGGCGTTGAACCATTTAGAAAAGAACAAGAAGCCAGTAAAGGATTAAAATGACTTCAGAAATACTATTACCATGTTCTTGCGATGGTGAATAATGCTGCTATGAACATTGGTGTACAAGTTTCCATTTGAGCCTCAGTTCTCATTTTCTTGGGGTATATTCCAAGCAATGGAATAGCTGGGTCATATGGAATTTCACCATCACAAGAACATGGAAACAGCCCAGATGTCCAACCACAAACAAATGGATTGAGAAGTTGTGGTACATTCATTCGTACAATGCACGCAGAAGCAATCATTCTGTAAAACACTACCTAACTTGGGAGAGACTGGAGAGCATTTTGCTGAGTGAACTAACTCAGTCCCACAAAGACAAATACTGTATAAAACCATTACTGTAGAATGAGTATAAGGACCCAAGACAAGGGAGAGGGTGGAAATAGAGGGGTGTGGACTGGGGGGAAGGGTGTTAATCATAGAGTTGCACAATTTGTTGCCTGGGTGGGGTGAAGGAAATGGGAAGGATCTTTTGTGAAAAACTAAGTATTCAAACTTTGTAAATAAATCATATATATATATATATATACATACACATACACATACACATACATATACAGATACAGATACAGATACAGATACAGATACATATAATGGGAATCCCAGAACACTTGATAGTTCTAATGCAAAACCTATTCTTGGACCAGGAGGCAGTTATCAGAACAGAGCATGGGAACACTGCATGGTTCAAAACTGGGAAGGCGTACGCCAGGGATGCATCCTGTCTCCATACCTTTTCAACCTGTATGCAAACAGATCATCCAGGAGGCTGGGCTCTATGAGGAAAAATGTGGGGTCAAGATTAGTGGAAGATCTATCAATAATCTGCGTTATGCAAATGACACAACCCTGCTTGCTGATACTGAGGAGGACCTGAAGCATCTGCTGCAGGGGGTCAACGACTGCAGCCTCCAATATGACTTGAGGCTCAATGTCAAGAAAACAAAGATTCTCACCACTGGGCCAATTGGAAGCATCAGGATGGATGGTGAAGAGATTGAGATTGTTCACAGCTTAGGTTTGCTTGGCTCCACAGTCAGCACTCTCGGCACCAGTAGCCAGGAAATTAAAAGGCGCATTGCTATGGGAAAGTCTGCTGTTAGGGACCTCTCCAAAGAACCGAAGAGCAATGGTGTCTCTCTGGAGACTAAGGTGTGTCTGATACAGGCCATGGTCTTCGCAACCACTTGCTATGCATCAGAGAGTTGAACAATGACCAAGGAGGATAGAAGGAGAATTGATGTCTTTGAGCTGTGGTGCTGGAAAACAGTATTGAGAGTACCATGGCCTGCCAAGAAAACAACCAGATTCATCCTGGAAAGGGTTAAACTGGGTGGTCCTTTGGAGGCAAGGATTCTGAGGCTCCGCCTAACATACTTTGGACATGTTGTAAGAAGAGACTGGTCCTTGAAGAAGGACATCATGCCGGGGAGGGTGGAGGGACAGCGCAGAAGGGGAAGGCCCTCTATGAGGTGGATTGATTCAGTGACTGGGATAATCGGGATGGGAGTGTCAGAGGCAGTGTGATTGGCACAGGACAGAGCAGAGTTTAGGGCTGTTGTATATAGGGTCACTGAGTCGCAAGCGACTCGACGGCACATAACAACAACAACAACAACGACACACACATAAAGGAATACACTTACCCAGAAAGAACTAAATGGATGCCTTTGGATGGGAGTGTTGGTGAAGATGATTGAATGTACCCTGGACGGTGGAGAGAAAGCAGAAACCCGCCGTGGGTGACGTGCAGCCAGAGTGCACGTAGGAGGCAGGAGGCACGGATGGTGAAACTTCGTCTCATATATTTGGATACGTCAGGAGGAGGGGTCAGTCCTTGGAAAAAGACGTCATACTGGGAAGGGTGGAAGGTCAGCAAAAAAGAGGAAGACCCTCAGGAAGGTGATTGTTACAACGTTTTGTAGCTCCAAGGCCATGTTTGCAAAGATTGTAAAGACAGTATAAGGCAAGGCTCAGATATGTTATTCAAAGTGTCTGTATGAGGTGTAGTTCGGGACAGCAGCTTACAACAGCAGTAACTATTGTCAACAATTGCAGTGTAACCATCTGGGCTTTTTATATTTTATTTTTTCTTGTTGTTTCATCAAGTCATATCTGACTGGCATTGGAGGAGATTGTCCCTCCTTCTCCAGCAGAACATCGGGTGGATTTAAAACGTGCACTTTCAGGATTGCAGCACCACTTCTTGCCACTAGGCCACCAGGGCTATCATGCATCTTGGCTTTTTTTTTTTAAGAAAGAAGAAAGTTTTACTAAAAATTCACATTTTTTTACAATTGTAGCAAGGTTTAAATGCACATATTTGTGGTTTATTTTCATTTGCAGAAATAAATCCTATTATTCATTGCTTTGGGGATCTGTTGCCAATTTCAGTGGAAAATACTTGGGTTTTTCTTCTCTGACAGGCTTCTACCTTATGCAGGTTCTGGCTTCACAGGCTGTAAAACATTGACTCAAAAAATAAAGGCTATTGGCAGTAAGAGGGATACAAATCAAAACCATAGTGAGATACCATCTCAGTCCGGTAGCAGTGGCAAATTTTAACAGGGCAGCAAGTAATAAATGTTGGAGAAGATGTGGTGAGATTGAAACTGTTTTACATTGTTGGTAGGATTGTAAAATGGTACAATCACTCCGGAAGGTAGTTCGGCGCTTCCTCAAAAAGCTGAACATGGAAATTCCATATGAGCCAGCTATTCTACCACTTGGAATATGTTGTTGTTTGTTGTTGTTGTTGTTATGTGCCGTCGAGTCGCCTGCGACTCATAGCGACCCTATGTACAACAGCCCTAAACTCCGCTCTGTCCTGTGTCAATCGCACTGTCTCTGACACTCCCATCCCAATTATCCCAGTCACTGAATCAATCCACCTCATAGAGGGCCTTCCTCTCCTGTGCTGTCCCTCCACCCTCCCAAGCATGATGTCCCTCTCTAAGGACCGGTCTCTCCTCACAACATGTCCAAAGTATGTTAGGCGGAGCCTCAGAATCCTTGCCTCCAAGGAGCCACCCGGAATTGAACTAGTATAATAAAATAAAATTTTAAAAAATAATAAAGGCTATCACTGTAAGTAGGTGTAAAAATCTTCGCCACCGGACTAACAGGCAGCATCACCGTGAAAGAGAAAAGATCAAGATTGGCAACGACTTCCTCTTATGTGGACCCACAATCAATACACTGGCAGCAGTCGGTCGGGAGATCAGGAGACAACATTACCCTGGGACCTCTCCAAATTATTGAAGAGCCGTGATATTAGTTTGAGGATTAAGGTGTACTGTTCAGGTCACAGTCTTTTCACTCACTTGTTAATGCTATTGAATGACAATGACTAAGGATGACAGAAAAGGAACTGGCGCTTTAAACTGTGGCATTGGAGAAGAGTATTGACTATCCCGTGGACAGGCAAATGAACGGACAGATGTGCCTTGGAGAAGGTGCATTCAGAGAGCTCCTTGGAGGCAAGTATGATGGGCATGTTGCTACGGAAAGGCTATTCCTTGGGAAGGGGCATCATGCTTGGAAAAGAGGAAGTTTGGCAAGAGAGGAAGATCCTCACCCCGATGGACTGACAGACACCGGGATTGCAACAATGGGCTTGAGTGTGTCAGAGATTGTGAGGATGGCACAGGACAGGACAGGGCTCAGCTCTGTTGTTCACAGATCACTCTGGGTCACACTTGACTCAGTGGCATCTAACAGCCACAACAACGTCACAATTCCCATCCGAGTTCATTCCAGCTCTCTCCAGGAAAGCAGCTGAGTTCCTCGTTCAAGGATACAGAGGCTCCACGGGAGGGAAGCTCCGTATCTTCCTTCACAAACTTCCTGGTCTTCGAAGGAAAGGCCATGTTTGGTTTGAAAACAGAATGGCTTTATCATCAGCCAGGGCCCTGAAGCAATCTCTCCCTGAAAGCTAAGTAAACAGTGCAGGCTCCGCTCTGACCAGCTCTTAGCCCTGGAAACCCATCCGGACTTATCTGTACCCCAGAGCCCTGGTGGCATACTGCATACAGTGTCAGGCTGCTGACTGAGAGGGTGGCTGTTCAAATCCACCAGCTTCTCTGAGGGAAAGCAATGAGGGAGCAATTGCCTTACACAAATATTGCAGCCTCCAAACCCCCATGGAGGGTAGTAAGCTGGATTCTGCTGAAACCTCTTTCAATTCTTCCCCTTGTTGTTGTTGTTGTTTACAGTCGCATCAGACAGAATTAACTCATAGCTGGCCCTCCAGTGGATTTTCACAGACAGTAAGTCACGTGGGAGAAGGTTGTCCATAGTTGGCCTGCAGGTCAGTCCCTTACCCTCACTAATAAGCAACAAATAACTGTGCTGGGGGGAGCTCTGGGGGCCCAGTGGTAAGAAGCTGCACTGTAATCTCAAAGGCACTCGGTTCAAATGCACCAGCTGCTACATGGAAGAAGGGAGGGCAGTCTCCTCCTGTGTGATTTACTGGCTCAAAAAAAAAACCCCACTGGAGGGTCAGCTATGCGTCAGTTCTGACTCGACAACACGCAGCAAAACAGCAGCTGTGCTTGGGGTACATTGGTTGAGAATTGAACCTGTGTCTCCAACATAGAAGGTAAGAATACTATCACTGTCATGGAAAGGAATTGTGGTTAGGTGTCCTTTGAGTCGACTGTGACTCATAGTGACCCTGGAAAGCTCAGATCTGAACGCTGCCCGGGCCACCACCTCCCACACACGTCACCCCTTTGCTGCGGCCACTGTGTCAGTCGACCTAGACCTCGCTGAGGGAAACAAGTGACGCAGTGGCAAAAGGCCCAGTCAGGATGGAGCCGCGGTGGCACAGCCCTTACCTCCCCACAATGTTCTGTCCACGCCGACATGACAGCCTACAAAGCCCCGCGGAGCAGCTCCAATCTGTAACCCACGAGCTTGAATTCTCCCCAGGACAGTCAACACCACCATCATCAGGAAGTGATCGCCATTGTCTTCACCAATGTCTTCACTAAAGTCAGTGCAGGGGACCCGCGGGTTAGCATGGTGACGGGCTAGCATGGTGACGGGGCGCGAAGAGGCTGGATCGCAACATTGTTTGAGGGAATTATGGTCTTTACAGGGAGCGCTGGGGGATTAGTGGTAAGAAGCTGGGCTACCATCCCAAGGACATGTGGTTTGAACCCACCAGCTGTTCCAGGGGAGAAGGAGGGGCAGTCTCCTCCTGTGCCATTTACTGCCTCTACTAACCTGCTGGAGGGTCAGCTATGGGTCACTGACTCAATGGCACACAACAACATGGGCTTTATAGACCTTCAGTCTACACCATTCCCTTAGACAAGCTCTTGCCACACTCGCCTCCCCCTGCCACGCTCGCCTCCCCTTGCTACGCTCACCTCCCCTTGCCACACTTGCCTCCCCTTGCCACACTAGTCTCCCCTTGCCACAATAACCTCTCCTTGCCACACTAGTCTCCCCTTGCACAATAACCTCTCCTTGCCACAATAACCTCTCCTTGCCATGCTCACCTCCTCTTGCCACACTTGCCTCCCCTTGCCACACTAGTCTCCCCTTGCCACACTAGTCTCCCCTTGCACAATAACCTCTCCTTGCCACAATAACCTCTCCTTGCCATGCTCACCTCCCCTTACCACGCTCACCTCTCCTTGCCACGCTCGCCTCCCCTTGCCACACGTGCCTCCCCTTTCCACGCTCGCCTCCCCCTGCCACAATAACCTCTCCTTGCCACACTCGCCTCCCCTTGCCATGCTCACCTCCCCTTGCCACGCTCACCTCCCCTTACCACACTAGCCTCCCGACTTGCCACACTAGCCTCCCCTTGCCACGCTAAGCACTACATGGTCTATGGGAATTAAGGACACAGAAGACAATAACGGGGAGCTCTGGTGATGTGGACCATAGGGGACCTCACTGTGACGATTCAAAATCCATCAGCAGTTCTGAGGGAGAAGGAGAAACCACCTCTTCCCATGTAATTCACCGAAACCCACTGATAAGTGTCATTTATGTGTCAGTTCCAGCTTGACAGCAATGACCTTGATTTCTAGACCACAAACGCTAAACCAGCAACCACGAGGTGCTGTGGACGATGCTGGCCTGCAGAGACCCCAGGGGCATCAGAAGGGACTGTCATCCGTGGGGCTGTTGATGGATGACAGAGTTGGCCAAGGCCTTCTTTCAAAGTGCTCCTGGCTGGATTCGAATCCACAGTCCACCGATTTAGCAGTGGCGCTCATGAAGTGGTCTGCACAATCCATGCTCATTAACCCACAGCACGAAACCCATGACCTTCAAGTCCAGGCCCACTCATAGCAGCCCCTCAGGGCAGAGCCCAGCAGCTCCCTAGGGTTCTGAGGCTGGAGCCCTACAGAGTGCTCAGTGGATTTGAACCACTGACCTTTAGGCTGGCAGCCAGGAGCTCTGCCACTCCACCCCAGGGCACCAGGAAGCCAGCAGATCCCTCTGGCCACCACGAGAAGCCAGCATCTCCCTGCAGCCGCCCCTCTATGTCTTGTCATTTCTTCTCCTTTCTGGGGATTAACTCTCCAGACCAGGAAGTTCCTGATCCTACACTTCCAGCCTGTTGTTGAAATGTCATTTCCAAACAAAACACCGTTCTGGTCTTTTCTTCTTTCTCAGTTTTTCCCTTTCCCTCAAGATCAAAGGAGGCGTTTGGCCTCTAAGATAACATTCATCTGGAGCACGAGGGTAATATATAAGATTAATGAAAATTAACATAACCCCTCTGAGCAGGAGAGAGCTTTTGTTCAATCGTTTGTCCTGCCTGTAATTATGCGTTCAGTGGCGATAAAAGCTCTAAATCAGAGGAGGCCAGAAAAGCCACTTAAGTGATTTTTACCTAATTAGGTTCCTTTCCTGGTGGAGCCCCAACCCCTCCCCAGCAGCAGCCCCTTCTCCAAATCAATAGTGTCCCCCAGAGGATCCAGGAACCCCGAGATCCAGAAGAGAAACAGGCAGGATCCTAGAGCCAGGAACTCATTCCGAGCAGGCCCTCTGCTGTGTGAATTTTTCTCTTTCTCCGTGGCTACGGCTCTGGGATCAAAAGAGCCTTTATCAGTCTCTGTCTCCCATCAGCCCTGTCCAGCCAGGCTCTGTGACAAGGTGCTATCATCTGCCCGCCACGGAGGGAGGGCCCCCGGGGCTCCCCCCGCCCCCCTCCCGAGACACAGTCCTGCCTGCTGCACCAGCAGATCAGGGGCGGAAATTGGGCTCCGGCCCCCAGCTGGCCTTTGAGGGGAGGTGGCCGAGGCCAGAGCTGGGAGGGGCACTGGTCTGTGCAACTCAAGATCAGGGGTCACAGATTCATGAAGGGCCCCCCTCTGCTGCCCCTTGAAGTTGAAAAGCCATCCGCTGGACTTCAACTGGTTAAGGTGACCAGGGGCTCAGATGGAAGGAGGTGGTGGTGGTGGGGGGAGGACACACATACCAGCATCTCCCTGGGAAGGAGATCTTAACTGGAGACACATGTGGGCAGAGGGCTCTGGCCACTGGAGCACCTCCTCCGGGCACCTCCAGAACTGAAAGCCAGCCTGCGGCCTCTAGCAGTATTATCCCACACCCCCATTCCCCCAACACCCTCCCTGGCCTGGAAACGCAAACTCAAGAAGATAAAGAAGCATTTAAAGTCAATAAAGTGTCACTGGGACCCTGGTGATGTGACAGTTAAAACACCCAGCTTCCCACTGGAAAGTCAGTGGTTCAAACCCACCAGCTACTCTGTGGCAGAAAATCATAGCCATCTGGCTGCCTAGTGGTAAGAAGCTGCACTGCAATCCCAAAGGCACACAGTTCAAATCCACCAGCTGCTCTGGAGAAGAATGGGCAATCTCCTCTCCTCGTGTGATTTACTATCTCAGAAAGCCTGCTGGAGGGTCAGCTATGAGTCAGTTCCAACTCAACAGCACACAACACAACCCTGTAAAGGGGCACTCTGGTAGCCTTGTGGTAAGGAGCAGCACCACCAGCCCAAAGGCACGCAGTTCGGATCCCCCAGTCCCTCCACGGGAGAAGGATGGGCAGTCTCCTCCCGTGTGATTCACAGCCTCTGAACACCCCCTGGAGGGCCAGCTAAGAGTCAGTTCTACGTCTCCAGTACACAGCAACAGCTACTTAGTAAAGATCCACAGCTTTGGGAACCCAGTGGGCATTTCTGCTCTGTCCTGCAGGGTCACTGTGCCAAGACTCGGCCGTTGGCATCGGAACTGACTCGTGGCTGACTCCCCCCAGGTTTCTGTGGCAGGCTCCCAAGGCTGTAAACGGCACAGGAGGAGATTGCCCACCTTTCTCCCACAGAGGGGAGGGTGGATTCGAACCTCCAGAGAGTCAGGGTCTTCGGGTTAGTACCATACCCTACCTGCCGCACCGCCAGAGTGCCTCAGGGCTTCCCAAGGGGCCTTTATCTCAGGAGTGACTACGAGACCCGCTTCCTCGGGGTTCCGCACAGCAGGCCTGCGAGGACGCAGAATCCAGCACGGTGCCGCTCTGTCCTGCATGGGGCAAGTAGGAGCTGGAGCTGACTCAACACTTAAAAACACGCGACAACAGCTGCCTTTAACCACAACGACAAGGTCACTGTGCTCCCAATTGGCTTAAAGCCATTGCCCTAATGCCCAGAGGTGGTTGAGTGGTATCATTCTTGCCTTCCATGCTGGGGACCCAGGTTCAATTCTCTGCCGGCACACGTCAGGCACAGCCACCATCCCTCTGTCAGTGGAAGTGCGCTGCTATAATGTTCGGTAAGTTTCAGCGGAGCCTCCAAGTGCAGACTGATAAGGAAGAAAGGCCTGGTGACCTACTGAAAACCAAGGACTGATGGAGGGCAGTTCTCAGCAAGTGTCCCTGGGCCCAGGCCGGGCCGGCCATTCTTCCTCTCCCAGCCTGGCTTTCACGATGCCTTTGAGTTGGGTTGGTGACAAGTACTGGATATGCCCTGGACAGACAAAAGAACAGCAGTGGCCCAGGGCTAAGGAGTTGTGCTACCACCGCAAAGGCAAGTGGTTCAAACCCACCACTGTTCTGAGGGAGCAAGACGGGAAATCTCCTCCCGTGCAACCTGTTGTTATGCACCGTGAAGCTGTCTGTGGCTCATAGCGACCCTGTGTGCACCAGCTCTGAAACCTGCCCTATGCTGTGCCAATCTCATCGTCTCTGACAGGCCTACTCCCATTTCTCCAGTCACGGAGTCAATCCATCTCATCCAGGGTCTTCCTCTCCTGTGCTGTCCCTCCACCCTTCCAAATATGATGTCACTCTCCAAGGACTGGTCCCTCCTGGCCATGTGCCCAAAGTATGTGAGACAGAGCTTCAAAATCCTTGCCTCCAAGGAGCAGCCTGATTTCACTGTCTCCAGGAGAGACCTGTTTGTTCTCCTGGAGGTCCACGGTATTCAGCACTCTTCTCCAGCACCACAACACAAAAGCATTGATCCTTTTTCTATAATCCTTAGTTTTTGTCCAGCTCTTGGATGCATAGCAAGTAACTGTGAAGACCATAGCCTGGATCAGTCACTCCTTAGTCTCCAGACTGATGTCGTTGCTTTTCGGTACTCTGGAGAGGTCCTTGACAGCAAACTTCCCCAGTGCAATTTGTCTTTTAATTTCCTGACTGCTGGTGCCAAGAGTGTTGATTGTGGAGCGAAGCAAGCTGCAGTTATCAACAATCTCAATCTTTTCTCAATCCATCGTGAAGTTTCTAAGTGGTCCAGTGGTGAGAGTCTTTGTTTTCTTGATGTTGAGCTTCAATCCATATTGAAGACCATAGTCCTTGACCTCCTGCAGCAAGTGCCTCAAGTCCTCATCAGTTTTCAGCAAGCAAAGCTATTTGGCTGTGTGAATCACAACAAATTGTGGCTAGCCTTGAGAAGAATGGGGATCCCATGGGCCATACAGTCCCTGAAAACCTGCTGCAGTTTCAGCTATGAGCCAGTTTTGACTCAATGACACACAACACCAGCCACGAACGAGAACACAACGATCTGTCTTAGAAGAGGTACATCTAGAGTGTTCCTTAGAAGCAAGGGTGAAGAGGCTTCATCCCACGAACTGGGAGCAGATGGAGCAGGGCTAGTCCCTGGGAAAGGGTGTCATGCTTGGAAAATTAGGTCCAGGAGAAAGAGGAAGGATCTCAGTGAGATGATTGACACGGTGACTGTAACAGCGGGCTTGAGCGTGGAGGGGATTGTAAGGGTGGTGAGGCGACCAGGCTGGGCTCTGTACTGCTTTGCCCAGGATTGGTGTGAATCTGAGTAGACCGGATCGAACCGCACAACAATAAGTTGGTGAAACCTAATGGCCTCTATCTATGTCAATTATTCTCTCGTGGCCTCTGACGGGAGCGTGAGTCTCCATCGAGACCCAGAGTCCACACTGCTCATTGTCAGGACTGGACATCCCATAGGCAGCCTCTCCTGCTGCGTTTTAACCTCGCCACCTTCTCTGTGGCCAGGAGATGCCAAACGGAAAAGGAAACAAATTCCTTCACACGACGCCCCCATCTTTTACAGTCGGAGATAGATCGAACATGCAATCAAGATGCATTGATAATAATGGGTGACTGGAATGCAAAAGTTGGGAATAGTGAAGAAGAATC
>NW_006399879.1:965208-970523 GCF_000299155.1 Elephantulus edwardii | reverse complement strand
GGAGGGTTGAGGGACAACGCAGAAGGGGAAGAGCCTCTATGAGATGGATTGATTCGGTGACTGGGGTAATCGGGATGGGTGTGTCAGAGGCGGTGCATTTGGCGCAGGATAGAGCGGGGTTTAGAGCTGTTGTGCATAGGGTCGCTATGAGTCGGAAACGACTCGACGGCACATAACAACAACAACAAAGAGTGGGACTCGACATTTGCAGTTGGAATCCTTGTGGGGGCTGCTTCTCCTCTTTTCATCCCCAACAATTAGCCTATTTACAGAGAGGCTTTCAGAACGCCCCCACCCCCATGAAGGTGCAATTATTGGGACCTTTTTGGAACATGTCTGTTAATGATTTGTGATCCTAAGGACTTATTTTTAATTAGCCCTCCTCCTAAAGGGCAGTTCAGCTTTCCGTTAAGGGGAGGACCCCTGAATGCTGCAGCCGCCACCTCCTCTGTGCAAAATGAACTCAGGAGAGGTTCCAGATGACACTGGCACTGGATGGAGAAGCCAGTCCGAGGGGTCAGTTAGCGGGGACCTGCACCCTGGACAATCCCCCTGCATCACTGTGGCAGGAAGTCGGAACCTCCGAAGCCAGGCACTTCGGCAATGCCTCTGAGACAAGCTCTACTTCCAGGAGCCCTGGGGAACTGTGCCAGTGACAGCTCTCGCCTTGTGTGGCCTCCTGATGCCACAGGCCCTGCAGGCCAAACCTCAGCTGAGGGAAGCATTGGCATTTTCCGAAGGCCCTGGATCATTCTCGCCTCTAAGGCTTTGCCTGTCCCCACCTCCCCGCCCCCCTGCAGTGCTTTACTGGGCTAGCTCCTACTCACCCTCAAGTTTACATTCAAAAGCCATGTCCTCCAGGAAGCCCTCTTTGATAGCCTCAGCTTAGGATATGTGGATAAGTCCCTAACCTCTGGTATGTTCCTTTTAATGAAATTCTTCCCTCAAGGAGGACACAGAATCACTGTACCAAAAAGAATCAACTGACACAGAAGAATTTCAAGAAACAACATACAATCAAGAGGCAAGGGTGATGAAGGAGGAAGATCAGGTGTCTCTGAAGGAGTTGGCAGAAAATAAAGTCCCAGGAAATGATGGAATACCAATTAACATAGTTCAACAAACAGATGCTGCCCTGCATGTGCTCACCAAGTTGTGCCAAGAAATCTGGAGGACAGCTACCTGGCCAACTGACTGAAAAAGATCCATATTTATTCCAATTCCAAAAAAAAGTGACCTGACAGAGTGTGGAAATTATTGAATATCACTAATATCACCTGCAATCAAAATCCTGCTGAAAATTATCTGGAAATGGCTGGGATAGTGCATTGACAGGAAACCATCAGAAATACAAGATGAGTTTAGAAGAGGTCATGGAACTAGAAACATTATCACCAACATCAGACGGATCTTGGCAGAAAGTAAAGAGTACCAGAAGAATGTCTCTTTGTGTTTCATTGACTACGCAAAGGCATTTGACTGTGTGGATCACAACAAACTGTGGCTAACCTTGAGGAAAATGGGAATCTCAGAACACTTGATTGTGCTTATGTGCAAGTTACCTTTTGATTTCCTGACTGCTGATTACCAAGAGTGTTGATTATGAAGCCGAGGAAGGTGTAATTATTAACAACCTCAATCTCTTCTCCATCTATCATGATGCCGCCCATTGGCCCAGTGGTGGGAATCTTTGTTTTCTTGATGTTGAGCTTCAATCCACATTGAAGAACATAGTCCTTGACCTTCTGCAGCAAGTCTTTCAAGCCTTCCTCAGTTTCAGCGAGCAAGGTTGTGCCATCTGCATGACATAGGTTGCTGGTGAGTCTTTTCACTGGGACAACTTCTGTCAACATTCTTCATGGTCCAGCTCTCAGGTGCAAAGCAAGTGATCAGAAAGAGCATTGCCTGAATCAGACACACCTTAGTCTTCAAACGGACATCATTTCTCCTCAGTAATTTGGAGAGGCCCCTAACTGCAGACTTTTCCCAGTGCATGCATTTGAGGCAACTGAAAATACCATGGTGTGGAGCTTCCCCACTAAAACAAGCCTGGAAAAAGGAGCGGTATCCACTTCCGAAATGGCTATGTACGAACAGTGCTCAGGCCTTTCATGCATAGGTTCGCTATGAGTCGTCTGTGACTCGACGGCACCTAACAACAATAACAACGACGACATAGAGAGAGCTACGTTGGCCTAGTGAACGGAAAGTGATGCTATCAAGCCCAAGGTGGGTGATTTTCATCTGCAGCCCTCCGGCTGGGTTCAAATTGTTTTCTTGTCAAACATTCTTCTAAGCAGTATAGCACTGGTCTGTGCATTGCTGTACAGAGGTAACTCGTGGTTGCTGTGATGCTGAAGACTGTGACAGTGATGTGCCAAACATGGTAATGGGTACCCATAATGGACAGTGTTTGCTGGAGCTTCCCGACTAAAACAAGCCTGGAAGCAGGAGCGGCATCCACTTCCAAAATGACTTGCCTCCAGAAACTCTGTGTACAAACAGTGCTCAGGCCTTTCGTTCATAGGGTCACTATGAGTCGTCTACGACTCGACAACACCTAACAACAACAGGTTAGACACACCTTAGTGTCCCAAGAGACATGACTGCTCCATGGCACTTTAAAGACGTCCCTGGGAAAGGGCATTGTGCGTGGAAAGGCAGTGAACCCGCAGAGGAGAGATAGACCCTCAGTGAGAGGCAGTGATACCGTCACTGTAATAGTAGGTTCAGGTGCAGCCGAGATTGCGAGGATGCTGAAGGACCTTGCAGGTGTCACTCTGTTGTGCATGGGGTCGCTGGGCACCTGAGCGGACTCCAAGGGCACAGAGCAGTCTTACCAACAGCTCTGCCAGCTTGTGATATAGCAGGGAGAGGGAGGAGGAGGAGGGAGAGGAGGACGGAGGAGGGCAGAGGAGGGGAGGGCAGGAGGAGGGAGAAGACAGGCTAAAGAACATAAGCCAGCATGTTGTTGGGCTTGTTTTATTGGTTTGCATACAATGATCCATTTACATGTGTTTCATTCACGTATTTTATGTAATCTTTCATTTACATTATGCTTCGTGCAACCGTTCATATACATGGTCTTTTAAAAAATTAATGGCTATTGATCTATGTCTATTATTAGCCTGTCTTTTTTTATTATTAATTTTAAAGAAAGTTTACAGAGACTTTGGATTTCCATTCATTCATTGTTGTACTTTTCTCCCTGCCCACCCTTCCCCTCCAGTTAGTTCTTCTTTGAAAAGTAAAAGGAAAATTCTTTCATTGTTTTAAATCCCCTCCCCGCAAGTGCACTCCACTACGCAGCCTTTGTTCTGGACTCCTGTCATGACAATAATACCTAATCACATATCTCTTTTAAACAGTTTTCTCCCTCGCCTGTTTCAATGCAGTATACATTATTGAACCCATATTTCTCAGCCTCCCCCCCAACCCCGAGGTCAGTCCTGTTTTATAACAGTGGCACCATTCAGTATTTGTCCTTTTGTGACTAAGATATTTCACTCAGCCTAATGTCCTCCAGGGTCACTCATTTTTAATAATATTGCATGAGTTCCTTGTTTTTCAATGCAGCATAGTATTCCATTGTGTAATATACCACAGCAGCTTCTCTATCCATTCGTTTGTTGATGGGCAGTTAGGTTGTTTCCAACTCCTTGCTATTGTGAACAAAGCTGCGATAAACATGGGTGTGCATATATCTGCTTGGATGTCAGCTATGATCTCTTCAGGGTATATTCCCAGTAGTGGAATTGCTGGGTCAAATGGTATCTCTATCTGCAACTTTTTGAGAAAGCGCCACATTGCTTTCCACAGTGGCTGCACCATTTCACACTCCCACCAACAGTGAATAAGGGTTCCAGTTTCTCCACAACCTCACCAGCATTTGTTGCTTGTGAACCTGTCTTTTCAAGTCTGCACTGAATCCTTCCTAATCCTTCACTGCCCAGCATTATGCTTTGCTGTGATGCTGGAAACAGTCCCACCCGTATCCACCAGCACAAATGCCAGCAAGAGGAGCCATGGTGGACAGGTTTCAGATCAGCGTCCAGATGAAGACAGACAAGGAAGAAGCGACTGCGCATCTACTTCTGAAAAGAAGACAAAAGCTCTATTGTTTGCGACAGAACAATGTCTTCCTCACACACTCAACACTCGTCACCCGGAGGGATCAATCCTGCAGAAGGACCCTGTGTTTGGTGAAGTCCTCAAAGGCGAGGGAGACCAGAAGTGAGACGGTGCCGCACATACAAACTATAACTCATACGAAGATAATTTTTTTAAAAGTGCATGAAATAGTACTAATAAATGGTACTTAATTACTGTCATTGATTAAATCAGATCTCCCTGAAAATGTGTGTTAACTTGCCTAGGCTTTGATTCCCACCATTGTACAGTTGCCATGGTTTTGTGATGCTGTTCATGTGTGTTGTTGCCACGCACCATTGTCTCAGAAGTGACCCTCCCGCAGGTCTCCTGAGGCCGTAAATCGCACAGGAGGAGACTGCCCGTGTTTCTCCGTGGAGCAGCTGGTGGATTCAAATCACAGGCTTTTAGGTTGGCAGTGCAGATCCCTACCATTCCCCTAACTTCTCTGATGGAGCAAGGTGTGGAGTATCAGACTGCTAACAGGAGGGTTGACGGTTCAAACCCAGCAGTGACTTTGAGGAAGAAAGCTAGTAAGTCTTCTCTTAGTAAAATTTACCACGTAGGAAACCAAATGAAGGTTCGCAGCGGGTCAGTATTAACTTGATGACGGGTTTGGTTGAAGTTTGCTTGGTTGTTGTTGTTGTTGTTGGGTGTGACTGAGCATGAGTCATAGTGACGCCACTGAACGCCAGATCTGAGCCCTGTCCTATCCTGTGCGAACCTCGCAATCTCAGACGCCCTCAAGTCCACTGTGCAGTCACTGTGTCAACCCATCTGGTTGAAGGGCTCCCCCTCCTTCACTGCCCCTCCACCTTTCCAAGCAGTATGTTCCTCTCCAGGGAATCACCTCTCCCCGCAACATGCCCCAAGTATGTGAGACGAAGCCTCATCAAAGACAGGCAGCTCGCAAAGTTCGTATACATTGTATTTCACCCTAGTCTGCATTCTTAATGTGTTTCATACCATAATCCCCATGCATTATGTTTGATAAAATTGTTACATCAATATAAACTTTTAAAAATATAAAAATAAATAAACAAGGGAGAGTGAAGGTCCTGAATATAGGTTAGGGCTCAAGCATGCAAGTTCTGGTAAGTGCTGGTAGTCTTTGGTAAGAATAGGGGTGTGTGTGTGTGTGTGTGTGTGTGTGTGTGTGTGTGTGT
>NW_006399879.1:959435-964809 GCF_000299155.1 Elephantulus edwardii | reverse complement strand
CAAGCCTGGAAGCAGGAGCGGCAGCCACTTCCGAAATGCCTTGCCTCCGGAAACTCTATGTACGAACAGTGCTCAGGCCTTTCGTTCATAGGGTCGCTATGAGTTGTCTACAACTCGATGGCACCAAACAACAACAACAACTACATATCACTTTTAAACTGTTCTCTCCCTCATCTGTTTCAATGCAGTATACAGAATTTACCCAGTTATTCTCAGAGGTAAGAATAGATTTTATTCCAAGTAAAAGAAAATTTTAGACTAGATTTTATTCCAAGTAAAAGAACTCATTAGAATAATTTAAGTACATTTAAATGTGATTATCATATTTACATAATTCCTTATTCTGAGAAATAAAAATTCTGGAAGAGAAGAAAAATGATAAGCTCAGATGCACCAGCTGCCCCAGTGGAGAAAGATGGACAGACCCCACCTGTGAGGTTTATAGCCTCTGAAAACCCACCGGAGGGTCAACTGTGTGTCAGATTCTACTCAATGGCATTTCGTTTGAGGGTGTTTTTTAAAACTGATACACACGTTTATTGGGAGGGGTTGTTCTGCTCCCCTCTCTGGCAATTCAAATCCACCAGTAACTCCTCAGGAGAAAGGTGGGAAATCTCCTCTCATGATTTACAGCCTCCAAAACCCATTAGAGGGTCTGCTAGGAGTCAGCACCAACTAACTCTACGGCAATGACAGTGAGCGAGGAGAAACAGTCCTTTAAAAAAAATTTTTAAAAAATTAAAAAAAAAAAAAGAGAGAAGAGTGATTGGAAAGAAAGACTCTGACAGTTAAACGTGATTCAAAGGTTCAGGTGTCAGCTCAGCACCATACAGGCTTACTGTTCTCTCACGATTTACCAGCCAACTCCTGATTTTTCTTTCTGGTGTCAATGAATCTGCTAATAACCTACATTTCTCACCCTTTTTTTTTCTTTACTTCAGTTGGAGGTCATCATCACGTCACAAGTTCCTGGCCTGTGGGGTGTTATATGGTTATCTAACGCGGTACAGCTGATACGCAGAAATCTGGAACCCAGCGTTTGAAAACAGTACCATATGCTCTGTAGATTTCTCACTCTGCGCAGGATTCAGCCAGGAAGGTTCATCCTTGGCACTGCCACAAGGTGTGAGCTCAGACAGCAGTGCTGGGGCCTGAGAATCTGTTTGCAAAATGCAACCTTAGTGCGGGCTGCTGGCTAGAGGGGGAGCTCTGGTGGCCTAGTGAATGCCTTTCTGTGTTTCATTGACTTTTCAAAGGCATTTGACTGTGTGGATCACAACAAATTGTGGCTAACCTTGAGAGGAATGGAAATCCCAGAACACTTGACTATGATTATGTGAAATCTATAAATGGACCAAGAGGCAGTCGTCAGAACAGAGCAAGGAAACACTCACTATTTTAAAATCAGGAAAAATGTATGCCAGGGATACATGTTATCTCCATAGCTTTTAAATCTGTATGTGGAACAGATCATCCGAGAGGCTGGACTCAATGAGGAGGAGTGTGGCATCAGGATTGGAGGAGATTCATCAACAACCTGTGTTATGCAAATGATACAACCTTGCTTGCTGAAACTGGGGAAGATCTGAGGCATTTGCTGCACAACGTCAAGGACTGTACTCTTCAATATTTTTTGAAGTTTAACATCAAGATAACAAAGAGTCTCACCACTGGGCCAATTGGTAGCATCATGATAGATGGTGAAGAGATTGGGATTGTTAACAACTTCAGCTTGCTTGGCTCCCCAAATAACACTCTTGAATGGCACTGGGAAAATCTGCTGTCAGAGATCTCTCCAGAATTCTGAAGAGTAATGATGTCATTCTAGAGACTAAGGTGTGCCTGATGCAGGCCATGGTCTTCGCAATTACCTGCTATGCATCAGGGATGATTACTAAGGATGATAGATGAAGAATCAATGCCTTTGGGTTGTGGTGCTGGAGAAGAGTTTTGAACAAACCATGGGCCACCAGGAAAACAAAAAGGTCTGTCTTTGAGAGAAGTGAAACCAAGTTTCTCCTTGGAGGCAAGGATTTTGAAGCTCCATCTCAAATACTTTGGACATGTGGCCAGGAGAGATTGGTCCTTAGAGAAGGACATCATGCTCAGAAGGACGGAGGAAAAGTACAGGAGAGGAAGACCCTGGATGAGATGGATTGATATAGTAACTAGGGCAATGGGGGTGGGTGTGTTGAAGTTAGTGAGACTGGATCAAGGCAGGGCAGGCTTCAGGCTGTTGTTCATAGAGTCACTATGAGTCACAGTCGACTCAATAGCACATAACAACAACAACATGAGTTGCAAGTGATTCTATGGCATATAACAACAACAACAACAACAACAAAACATCAGGGGCTTAGGTGTAAGAAGCTGCGCTGCAATCCCAAAGGCATGTGGTTCAAACCCACCAGCTGCTCTGCATGAGAAAGCTGAGCACTCTCCTCCTGTGAGATTTATTGCCTCTGAAAACCCGCTAGCGGGTCAGGTATGGCTTGGTTCTGGCTCGACAGCACACAACACCACAAATTGTCAGGGTTCTGCAGGTCAAATAGGAGCTCTCCAAGAGGACTTCTGCCCTCCATATCCTTTGATCTTATGCAACTTTAGATGATATCAAGGTTTATAAACACAAAACATCATCAAACGAGCTTGTAACAAAATTCCAGAGCAATATGTAGGAGGAAAAAGGATTGTAAATCCACAGGATGTCAGTTCCACGTTGAATACAATTTACAAGAATATGGTTCAAATATCACAAGGTCAAAACAATTTCGAGCTTTCCAGTATTTACAAACATAACTCACTTCATAAACCT
Organism: Elephantulus edwardii; assembly: GCF_000299155.1. NCBI lineage: Eukaryota > Metazoa > Chordata > Mammalia > Macroscelidea > Macroscelididae > Elephantulus > Elephantulus edwardii. The sequence goes on along the minus strand of NW_006399879.1, from coordinate 961,994 downwards.
TTCCAAGCCGTGCTGCCTAATGTATACAGGAGGACCCGTTTTAAAACAACCCCACTTAATTTGATTTGCCTTAAGTGAGGTCTGTTAGAAATGTGCTACTAATTTTGAACTTTTGTGTTTAGGAGAAAATGCGATTGAAGCTTAATCCAATTTTCTAACACCCAAAAACAGCTCCGAGGAAATGGACTGACATGGAAAACAATGGCAGGATCGCTTTGGGGAAAGCCCTGCTGTTAGGTGTTGTCATGTAAACACTACGCAGTCCTGTCCTGTCCTCACAATTGCTCTGTGTGAGCCCATCACTGCAGGCATGGTGCTAATTCATCTCCACAAGGGTCTTCCTCTTTTTTGCTGCCTCTCTACCAAGCACAGTGTCCTTCTCCAGGGACTGGCCCCTGGGGATGACACACCAATACGGTCTTGTCGTCATCATTTCCAAAGTACACTCTGGCTTCACTTCTTCCAAAACAGGTCTCTGTTGTTTCTTTTGGAACCCCATGATATATTCAATGCTCTCTGCCAATATCCCTGCTCAAAGCCCATTAATTCTTCTTTGTTGTTGTCATGTGCCATCCAGTCACTTGTGACTCATAGCAACCCTGAGTACAAGAGCCCTAAAAGCTGCTCTATCCTGTGCCAACCTCACCGTCTCCAAAACTGAATCGATCCATCTCATCAAGGGTCTTCCTCTCCTGCACTGTCCCTCCACTCTCCCATACATGATGTCCCTCTCCAAGGACCAGTGCCTCCTTGCAACATGCCCAAAGTATGTCAGACAAAGCTTCAGAAGCCTTGACTCCAGGGAACATTCTGGCTTCACCCTCTCCAGGACAAACCCATTTGTTCTCTTAGCAGTCCATGGTATATTCAACACTCTTCTCCAGCACCACAGCTCAAAGGCATCAATTTTTCTATCAACCCTCATCACTGTCCAACTCTCCAATGCATTGCACGTAATTGCAAAGACTATAGCCCGGATCAGGTGCACCTTAATCTCCAGCCTGATGTCGTTGGTCTTCAGTACTCTTGAGAGGTCCCTCACAGCTGACTTTCCCAATGCAATTCATCTCCTGATTTCCTGGCTGCTGGTGCCAACAGTATTGACTGTGGAGCCAAATAAATTAAAACTTAACTATCTCAATCTCTTCACCATTCTTCTTTAGTCTTCCTTATTCATTGGTAGAAGGGTGGAATGTCAGCAAAGGAGAAGACCCTCAACCACGTGGACTGATATGGTGACTGCTGCAATGGACTCTTGTGTGTCAGGAAGTGAGGATGGAACAGGATAGAACAGGGTTCAGATCTTCTGTTCACAGGGTCACTATGAGTCATGCTCAACTTGACAGCTTTTAGCAACAAACAAGAACATTCATTGTCCAGCTAGAAAAAGGTCTGTTGTTGTTTTGCTGGGTCATTGAGTCACCGGCGGCTCATAGTGACCCTAGGCACCATCGCTCTGAAGTCTGCCCTCTCCTGAGTCAGTCTCACTGACTGACACAAATACCCCCGTTACCCCAGTTAGTGTGTCAGTCCACCTCATCTGGGGTCTTCCTCTCCTGTGCTGTCCTTCCACCCTTCCAAGCACGATCAAAATCCTTGCCTCCAAGGAGAAACTTGGTTTCACCCTCTCCAAGACAGACATATTTGGTTTTTTGTGTTTTTTGTTTGTTTTGGCCGTCCATGGTATATACAAGACTCTTGTCCAGCTTTAAAACGCAAAGGCATGGATTCTTCTTCTGTCATCTCTGGTCATTGTCTAGCTCTCTAATGCATAGCAAGCAACTGCAAAGACCATGGCCTGAATCAGGTGCACCATGGGGAAAAGTCCTACCTGCTGCTAGCTTACCCTGGCTGGAAAGTTCCGTGCAGATAAAATGTTAACACTTTAGCATGAGGGACACTCTAATCATGAAGATACTCCTCCTCTTGTGCAACTAATTGCCCCTGAAAACCTGCTAGAAGGTCAGCTATGGGTTGGTTCTGGCTCGACAGCACACAACAACACAAGTTGTCAGTGTTCTGAAGGTTGAATAGGAGCTCTCCAAGAGGACTTCTGCCCTCCATATCCTTTGACCTTCTGCAACTTTAGATTATATCAAGGTTTATAAACACAAAACATCATCAAACATCAAACAAGCTTGTAACAAATGGACTTGTAACAGATGGACTCACACAGAGCAAAGATTGTGAGGACAGGACAGGACTGGGTGGTGTTTACGTGACAACATCTAACAACGGGCTTTTCCCAAAGCGATCCTGCCATTGTTCTTCATGTCAGGCACATGGGCCACGATATTTAGGGTGAAAAGCCAGCCTAAGTTGTACCCAAACCCTAACGACCGCCTTCATGTGGATTCCAACCCATGGAGATTCTCCACTGGACTTCCAAGGTGGAGATCAAGAAGATGCCACAGAATAGGGAAGGTTTCTACCTATTGTCCATTAGGCCACTGTAAGCCATAGTCGATGCGATAGCATCTAACAACAACAACATGGAGCAAAGACAACTTGTCCTTCCTCAGTCGTATCCTAAATGTAGATTTTAAACAATAGAATTGA
>NW_006399879.1:954573-958690 GCF_000299155.1 Elephantulus edwardii | reverse complement strand
GTTAGCTATTTTGTTATTTCTGCATCTTAGATAAGTACTGAAAAGGAAAATTTTATTTCATTGTTCATAAAAATGAAATAAAATAGTGGTTTGTGTAGAAAAAAATTCATATTAAAAAAATTGAGGAGAAGGCTGGTAGGAGCCATCTGGCAAAGGCTGATTTACTCTTTCTTTCTTCAGAAGGAAATTATACCCTCTGTATGCCCCTGGACATTGGTGTGTGAGAACGTGATGTCTGGCGTTGTGGCAACCATATTATAACCACGAGGGGAGCAAGTAAAACTACTAAGGATGTTAAAGAGGGAGGTGGAAAGAGCTCAGCCTGTGATGATATCACTGAGCTGTTGAACTATCCAACCCTTCACCAGCTCTCCCTTCTTATCAGGATGGAGTGATACTCATGCAACAATGGACTTGACCATAGCAGAGACCAAGAGGTGGGCACAGGATAGGGCAAGGGTCCCATCTATTGTTCACAGGATCACTATGAGTTGTAATCAACTCCATCAACAATCATTTAATTATTCATTTTACCACTTGAATAGTACTTCTCTTTCATCTCATGAGGTTCAATCATTCTTTCAATGTATAGGTGGTTGTTGTTGTGTGCCGTAGAGTAGGAACCGACCCCTATTGGTCCTCCAGTGTGTTTTCAGAGGCAGTTAATTGCACACCAGTGAGGTTACCCATTCTTCTCCTGCAGAGCAGCTGGTGGCCTCGAACCACGTGCCTTTGGATTGCAGCACAACTTCTTGCCAGTTGGACACCACAGCTGTATAGAGGACAATTTTCTGTCCAGAGTCAGGCTCGGGTGCAAAGGTCACCACCCAAACTGCCGCAGACATTGCATCTACTGCCTTGGGATTAAAAAACTCTAGAGTACCTGGAAGAATAAGTCCACGTTATTTTCCAGAAGCCCCATGTGGACTGAGGCTGGGCCCACAGAGATCCCTGTCAAATTACGCCCCTGTTCAGACAGCCTTTCCATTGTTCTCAAGTCCCCACTCCTCCACTCGCTGTTCTTGGCTTTGCTCTGTGTCTCATCCTGCTGCTATAACAGATATACCACAAAGGGTCGCTTCAATGAATAGAACTTTCTGTCTTCACAGCTCAGGAGATGAGAATTCTGGATGGCGGCTGTAGAGGAAGACTGTCTGTCAACTCTGTTGGAAGGTCTTTATCTCCTCGGGCTTCAGTGCCCTGAGTTCTTGTTTTTCATGTGCTGTGTGCCTTCCATTCCTTTGATCTTCCTTCCCTGTTTCTGATGTGCTTTTCCATATCACAAAAACCACTGGCTCAGGCAGAGACTGGTGGCACCCTCAAGACTGTGGCCTTTAGACACCTTTCAAACCTAGAGATGAACTCACTCCCTGGGCTTGACTTTCAACCAAGCAGTAAATAAGTCTATAAAATGAGCAGAGTGCAGAAAAGGATTCTCAGAACATCAACCACAGGACACCAAAAGAACAGCACTGGCTGCAAAATAGAGCTCGGGAAAGCCTAAAACCATCAAGTTCGTCAGAGATAATCAAATCCTCCTCCCTTTCTGTAAGCAAGACTGTGTCATCTGCATAAGGCCGGGTTTTGATGAGTCTTGCTCTGATCTTGATCTCACATTCTCCTTCATAGAGTCCAGGTTCCTGAATTATTTTTTTTCATTAATGGCCTCACCAGAAGAATGTCTATCTGTGCTTCATTGACTATGCAAAGGCTTTTGACTGTGTGGATCACAACAAGCTGTGGCTGACTGTGAGAAGAATGAGAATCCCAGAACATTTGATTGTGCTAATGCGAAACTTATACTTGGGCCAAGAGGCAGTTGTCAGAACAGAGCAAGAAGACACTACATGGTTCAAAATCAAGAAGCGGGTTCATCAGGGATGTATTCTGTCTCCATACCTTTTCAATCTGTATGCAGAACAGATCATCTGAGACACTGGGCTATACGAAGAGGAATGTGGCATCAGGATTGGTGGAAGAATCATCAACAACCTGCGTTATGCAGAGACACAACCCTGCTTGCTGAAAGTGAGGAGGACCTGAAGCGCTTGCTGCAGAAGATCAAGAACTGCAGCCTCCTATATAGACTGAAGCTAAATGTCAAGAAAACAAAGATTCTCACCACTGGGCCAATTGGCAGCAACAGCATGAGTGGTGAAGAGGTTGAGATAGTTAACAGTTTTAGTTTACTTGGTTCCACAATCAGCACTCTTGGTAACAGCAGCCAGGAAATCAAGAGACTAATTGCATTGGGAAAGTCGGCTGTGAGGGACCTCTCAAGAGTACTGAAGAGCAACGATGTCAGACTGGAGACTAAGGTGCACCTGATCCAGGCTATAGTCTTTGCAATTACGTGCTATGCATCAGAGAGTTGGACAGTGAATAGGGTTGATAAAAACAGAATTGATGCCTTTGAACTGTGGTGCTGGAGAATAGTGTTGAATATACCATGGACTGCTAGGAGAACAAACGGGTTTGTCCTGGAGAGGGTGAAGCCAGAATGTTCCCTAGAGTCAAGGCTTCTGAAGCTTTGTCTGACATATTTTGGGCATGTTGCAAGGAGGGACTGGTCCTTGGAGAGGGACATCATGTTTGGCAGAGTGGAGGGGCAGCGAAGGAGAGGAAGACCTTTGATGAGATGGATCGATTCTGTGCCTGGAGAGGTGGGGATAAGTGTGTTTGAGATGGCTAGGTTGACACAGGATAGAAGAACGTATAGAGCTCTTGTACATAGGGTCACTATGAGTCGCAAGCGACTCGATGGCACATAACAACAACAACAATGGCCTTACTTTTGTTGTTGTTGTTGTCATGTGCCATCGAGTTGCTTGCGACTCATAGCAACTCTGTGTAAACAGTCCTAAACTCTGCTCTGTCCTGTGTCAACTGCACTGTCTCTGATACACCCATCCCGATTACCTGAGTCATTGAATCAATCCACCTCCACCTCATAGAAGATCTTCCTCTCCTGCGCTGTCCCTCTACCCTTGATGTTGCTGCTGTTATGTGCCATAGAGTCGCTTGTGACCCCTTAAGATAACCAAAACACTCTTCTTAGACAGAATGACATCCATATGCACAGAGGTTGGATTGCAATGTATGTCTGAGGACATGCAATTCAATCCATAATAAAGTTAACTTGTTATGTGAGTTGCTGTTAAGCCAGTTCCAACTCATGGCATCCTTCTCCAGGGATTGGCCACTCATTATGGTGAACTCAAAACATGTGAAGTCTTGCTCTCCTCACTTGTAAGGAGCATCGTGGCTACACTACATACAAGACAGATTTGAGTGTTCTTGTAACACTCCATGGGTTAGTCAATGCGTTTGGCCAATACCACAATTCAATGGCACCTGCTCTGTAATTTTCCTAATTCATTATTCAGCTTTCATAGGTGTGTTAGGCAATTGAAAATACTATGGCTTTTGGCAGACACACCTTAGTCCTTAAAGTTATATCCTTGCTCTCCAGCACTTTAAAAAAAAAGTTTTTTGCAGCACTTAAACTCTTGCCTCCAGCCAAGCTAGTTAACTAGGCCAGAAACAGGAGAAGGCAAAGTCCGGGAAACAAGAAATTACCCTTGGGAGTAACACGCAGCTTGTCTCTTCTCTCCCAGCTGTGAGAAGGTCCCTGTAAACTCTTGAACCTCAGTTTCCCCAGGAGAAAGGCACTGTGATTCCTCAGTCCTCAGCTCCAGCCCAGCTCAAGGGAGCGGCTGGCACTTCGCACACCTCAGACTGGAATTAGAATTACCGTCACAGCCTCGTGTGTTATCTGCTCCAAACAATTCGTTATCATTAAGGAATGAATCCCTAATGAATTTCTGCCGCCATTAAGTCTGATTTACAGGAGCAGTAATCACCATTGGAGGAACACGCTTGAACCTTTTAATTAATAATCCCCGCTTATCAGCAAACCTAATGATCATGGGACGGAAAGAGTAAGGGAGCCTCCAGACTCCAGCCCCAGCTGCAAGCCCGCCCTGGGGGAGGAGGGTCGTCCTGTGGGGAAGGGTTGGAGTCGCCTGAGAGGGCAGCTGTTGTTGGGTGCGGTTCAGTCACTCTTCTCTCTCTGTCTCTATCTCTCTTCTCTCTCTCTCCTGTCTCTCTCCTCTCT
>NW_006399879.1:944027-954271 GCF_000299155.1 Elephantulus edwardii | reverse complement strand
TCTCTTCTCTTCTCTTCTCTTCTCTTCTCTCTCTCCATGCCACGTGGTTTCCTGGGCTGCAGTCTTCATGGGAAGACGTTCTGGTGGTAGAATGTGTTAATGTGCTGGATGCTAACCAAAAGGTCAGCGGTTCTAAGCCACCAGGTGCTCCATGGACGAACGTCTCCTCCACTGAGGATGGACAGCCCCCGAGGCCCGACGGAGGCTTGCTGAGTCAGAATTCATTCAACGACAGTGGGCGTGTGGCTGTGAGGCACTCTGGGGGATTTGATCCACCAGCCTTTTGGAGAGCAGTTTGTGTGCGGCCGAGGCAGTTGGTGAGGGCATCTACTACTCTTCTGGCCACGTCGCTGCACCAACCAGAAGCTCTGTCCCTCTGACGACTGGCACTTCCTCTCTGTCCGGGATCACCCCTCAGTCTCCCCTCAGGTTGGTCTCCTGACCTAGACTCCCCTAACCAGAGCAGGGACCCACCGTGGTTACATCTGTAATCAGGTAGATCCCACTAATGGGGGGTGGGGGGGGGTGCAGAGCAGCACTTCTCCGTGGGGTTCCCCTGAAGCAGATGACCAGGTCTTTCTTCTGAGGTACCTCTGGGTGGCTTGCAGCATCAACCTTTCAGCACATAACACCCAAGGTCAGAGGACATTTGGCAAAGCCCTGGGAAAGGACATGCAGCCCTCCTGTCCCTAGGCCTACCCCACCCCTGTCCTCAGGACAGCCAGCATCACACTTGTCCTCTTTATACAACTCTGAAATGGCCTGTCTTCTTATCCTACATAAGTCAGCTATGAGTCAGACCTACTTGGATGGCAATGAGACAGACAGAGAGAAAGAGCTGCTTAACAGGCTTGAACTGAGGAGAGGTGGTGAAGTTAGTGTGGGATCAGGCCAAGTTTCCATCTGTTGGTTGGTAAGCGTCCAAGTCAACTCATCAATGCCTGACAACAGATCTATCTATTATATCAATACATATGTACATGACACATACATACACTAAAAACTAACACATCAGTGCTGTAGAGTGAGAAATAACTCAGAGCCACTCCTCCTGTGGTTTTCAAGAGGCATACTTTGGGCATGTTGCAAGGAGGGACTGGTTCTTGGAGAGGGTCATCATGTTTGGGAGAGTGGAGGGACGGCGCAGGAGAGGAAGACCCTCGATGAGATGGATCGATTCTGTGAGTGGAGAGGTGGGAATGAGTGTGTTTGAGACGGCGTGGTTGGCTCAGGATAGAACGGCATTTAGGGCTCTTGTACATAGGTCGTTATGAGTCGCAAACGACTCGATGGCACATAACAACAACAATAATTGCACAGGAAGAGACTGCGCTTCTTTCTCCTGTGAAGAAACTGATGGGTTTAAACCACGAGCGAGGCCCTGCTCACCTCTCCACGTGCTCCACTCCAGAGCGCCCTTAACAGGCTGCACGTGCATGCTGCCCGGTGACTGCTGGACGCTGTCCGGTTGACTAGGACTCACGATGACCCTGGAAACAGCAGATCCGAGCCCTATCCTGCCCTGTCCTCATCCCTCTCTCATGCTCCTCTGCTACAGTCACTATCAGTTTGTGGTTTTGAGGGTCTTCTTCTCTTTCTCTAATTCTCCATCTTTCTCAATTTCATGTCCTTTTCCAGGGACTGGTCTCTCCTGACACCATATCCAAATATGACAAAACGTGTCTTTGTTATGACAATACATTTATTTCTGTGAGACAAGGTTTTACCATCCTTGGCTCTAAGCAGCACCTTGGTTTCACTTCTCCAGGACAGATGTACTTGTTCCTTCGGCAGTCCAGAGGATAGCCAACACTCTTCTCCAACACAGTGCACAGGCATCAATTGTTTTTACGTTGTCCTCGTTCAATGTCCTTCAGTGCAGCCTCAAATTCTCCTGCGTTGCCGTTACCTCTTGTCCACACGATCCTTCTCGGAATTTTTCAATGTCGGTTAGTTCTTTTTTGTACAGTGACTCTATGTATTCCCTCTATCTTCTGTTGATGCTTCCTGGATCATTCAGTATATTGCTCATAAGATCCTTCTACATTGCCAATCGAGGCTTAAATTTATTTTTCAGTTCTCTCAGCTTGAGAAATGCCAAGAAAGTTCTTCCCTTTTTGTGCTCCAATTCCAGGGGTCTGAAGATTCCATTATTATACTTAGCTTTTTCCTCAGGAGCCGCTCTTTGAAATAGTCTGTTCAGCTCTTTTACTTCGGCGTGTTTCCCTTTGCATTGGCTTTTTGGTGCTCTGGTGTTATGTGCAGAGTCTCTTCTGAAATCCATTTTGGTTTTTTCTTTCTCTTCTGTCGTTACAATAACCTTTTGCTCTCTTCATGGATAATATTCTTGATGTCATCCCATAGCTCATCTGGCCTTCAATCATTGGTGTTCAATGCTTCAAACCTATTCTTTTTTTTTGAGAATTTTTGTTTTCTTTTTTTTAATTATTAAATTTTATTCATTTTAATGAACATTTACAGGGATTTTGGGTTTTCATTCCTTCATTGCTGCACCATTCTCTCTACCCTCCTCCCCAGTTTGTTCTTCTTCCCCCGTCCTCCGAATGTCTGTTTTAATTGTCCAATTGCCACAGTGCTTGTCAAAGTCAGTTCTGATTAATCTCCTTTGTCAGTGTGTCCTTTGCCATTCCCTATCACTCCTCCCTGAGAGAGACTTCACCCTGATTCATAAGGGAAAGGGGATGGCGTATTCTCTTAGCTACTTCCTGCTGAAAAGGGATGCTGTGGGTTTCAGGGTGAAGATCTTCTCTCACTACTCTAAAGGGCCCCTTTGGCAGTAGGAAACACATAGACTATTATGGAGATTGATTTTGGAATTTAGATGCACTGTTATTAATTGTGCTTAGCCGTACATGTTCATATCCTTGAAGATGTATCATGGGGGGGGTTGCAACCTAGAAGACACAAATTTAACTAACAAGTCAAACCTATTCTTAAGATGATTTTTAAATTAAGGTTGTATGAACTCAAGGTCATATTTTAGTGCTTGTTGGTGGTTGTGTTGTTATGTGCCATCAAGTCACCTGTGATTCATGGCAACCCTCTGTACAACAGCTCTGACACAATGCTCTTGCTCTCTTGCGGGCCAGTCTCACTGTCTCAGACACACCTGTCCTCATTACCCCAGTCACTGGGTCAGTTCATCTCATCTAGGGTCTTCCTTTCGTGCCATCCCTCTGCCTTTCCAAGCATGATGTCCTTCTCCAAGGACTTACCCAACCTGGCAACATGCCCCAAATATGTGAGATGACGCTTCAAATGCCTACAAAAGGCAGCCTTGGTTTCACCCCATCTAGGACAGACCTGTTTGTTCCCTTGATAGTCCATGGTATATTCAGTACTCTTCTCCCGCATCAGAACAAGGTATCAGTCCTTTTTCTATCATCCTTAGTCATTGTCCAGTCCTCTGATGCATAACAAGTAATTGCAAAGACCGTGGTTTGGATGCACCTTGGTCTCCAGACCGATATCGTTGCTATTCAGCACTCTGGAGAGGTCCCTGACAGTTGATTTCCCTAATGCAGTTTGTCTTTTAGTTTCCTGACTGCTGGTGTCAAGATTGTTGATTGTGGAACTGAACAAATGGAAATTGCTAACAATTCCGTCTTTGGTTCTCATAGACTTGTTTTTATTTTCTTCAGCTTCAGTGTAAACTTTCCCATGAGCAACTGATGGTCTGTTCCACAATCTGCACATGATCTGGGTTGTTTTTTGTTTTATTTTGGGTTTGTTTGTTTGTTTCCACAATTAGTCTGGTCTTAACTGCTAATATTGAGCTTCTCTAGTAACTCCTTCCACAGATGTAGTCAATCTAATTCCCGTGCAGCCCCATCCGGTAAAATCCATGTGTATAATCATCAGCATAATGTCCTCCGGGGCCACCCATTTTGTAGAATATTTTATGAGTTCCTTGTTTTTCAGTGTTGCATAGTATTCCATTGTATGAATATACCAGAGCTTCTCTATTTGTTTTTTTGATGGGCACTTTGGTTATCTCCACCTTTTTGCTATTGTGAACAACGCAGCCATAAACGTAGGTGATAATAAATAAACATTAGGTGGTAGGTAATAAACATCACTTTCATGTGATTTTAACTACTCAGCACACACATAAGAAGGAGCAATTTATTCAAGGAAACAGCTTATGAGCTTGCAGAGGCTGGCAGACCCCAAGCTACGGGTCAAACGCCCCAGCTCCTGCAGTGAAAACTAACAGGCTACGTAGATACACTTCACCTGCTGAAAATCCAACAGGAAGCCCTCACCCTTCCTGTCCTCACACAGCCTCACCTCCAGGTCCCCAGAGCACGTCCATACCTTCCTGGTTCAGCCCCTGCACCTTTCCTGGACTCATCTCTCTCTCAGCACGGGTCACTCGCAGTGCAGGCAGCCAAACAAGTCAGCCTACCGCTGGAGAGTCGATTCTGACTCGTAGTGACTCTCGGTGATGTTTCTTAGGCCGTAAATCTTCCTGGGAGGGGACTACCCTTCCTCATCCCATAGAGAAGCTGGTGGTGGATTTGAAAGAGGCAAGCATGCCTGAGTGCACACATCGTGTTAATCCATACATGTGCGCACAGACCATGTGGGCATAAGCCACGCACGCACTGTCACACAGATGTGCACACACCGTGTAGACATACACCGTGCATGTGCCCATTACACAGTGCAGGCACACCTCAGTACAAGTATGCCTACATGCATGCACATGCTATTCAGGCACCAACAATGCATGCACACATGCGTGAGCATGCCCCAGTGAGAACATGCACCAGTGAGAACACGCTCCAGTGAGAACACGCTCCAGTGAGAACACGCTCCAGTGAGAACATGCACCAGTGAGAACATGCTCCAGTGAGAACATGCACCAGTGAGAACACACATGCTTATTCACAGCCCTTGAGCATGCATTCACATATGAGTGCACACCACGCAAACACACACGTGTGCATGTGCACAGCATGCAAGCATGCATGCACACACATGCACACACCACATGAAGTACACACACGTGCGCATCACGGCTGATGGATTTGAAGCTCCAACCAGTTATCAGCCCAACGCAGCATACTCTACCACTGAAACCTCTCTAGTGGTGTTTTATAAAAGCAGAAAACAGACACAGAGATAGAGTGACACAGGGGGGAGACGGGACATGGGACATGAGATTAGTCACAGATGCAAACTGAATGCCAAAGACAGCTGGCAATCACCAGAAAGCAGGAAAGAGGGGTGGAGCTCTCCGTAAAACGGTCCTTGAGGAATTGACAGAGGCAATACCCTGGTGTGCACATCTGGTCTCCAAATCTTCAGGACTCTCCATCTCTGTTCCTTGAAGTCATCCACTGTGGTCTGTGAGTTACAGCAACACCAGGGCACCGAGATCTCACGGCACTGAGATCTCACTGTGTGTGTAACCCACCAGCGAGGCTGCGCACTACAGCTGGTGACAGTGCACTCCCCGCCCTTCTCCCTGCTGCCTGTGCGGTCCTGAGCACGCTGCTTCACCTCTGTGGGCCTCGCGAGCCTCCTCGTCTGTCAGTGAGGACTAGACACAGTGACGTCACCTGAGGATGTGGACAGCGCTCATCCTTCACGTGCCCGCCAGGTGCAGACAGCACCGCCCTCACCTGTCAGAACTCCTTCATCACCTCCCAGTGGGAATCCCTCACCTGAAGGGGGGGATACAGAGAGCAGCTCTCTCACCTGGGAGTGGGATGCAGTCTGTGTGCCCACCTCGCCAGGATGCAGTCAGGAGCCTTATGCGTGTCCATCCGAGTCTTCACCCGTCTCACGAATCCATGCCCCACCGGCGGCATCTTTGTCTTGGCACCATACACCACCAGCCCAGTCGTTGGCCCATGGTAGGCACTCGATAAATATTTGTCGAGCTGAATTACCCCACAAAATGGAAACAGAGCTTGGCTCCCATCGAGAGCCATCGCTCGTATTACATATTAGGCGATTTTTCCAGCGTGCATCATTGCCAAACGTTGTACAGTCTTTATTTTCTCGAGGGCGGCAATGTTCATTAAAGGGTAGCACCGTTTCATTAGAAACCCTTATTTTCAGAATTTTATAGCTCAGCCACAAAAATTCACTCCAGGCAAAGCACTAACTTTCGTCTGGGAAGTAAATGGGTTTATTTTATAAATTTTTATGCATTTTCCACACATATACAAATGGCCAGATAAACCATTCTTTAACGGAAGGATCACCAGAAGAGAACACGATATTCTAGCACAGGAGACGTGAAGATTCAGCGTGGCCTGGAGTGGGCTGGGGAGTCGTGGGGCCTGGCTTGGCCCGCATGTGAGTGTCACTGGTCATTTCTATATAATCTTTTCTGAGTCCTTCCGAATGTCCCTAAACATCATAATGGCCTTCACTTCCTGAGGTCTTCATCCAACCAGTCACTATTCAAATATTTTCTGTGTATTCACACACCCCCAAATCACATCCCCTTTTAAAGAGTGGGTATGGTGGCATTGAAGACCCGCTCCTCCAAAAGTTATTTCCACCTGGAATCTGCATATATGACCTTGTTTGGAACTAGGGTCTTTGCAGATGTCAAGTTACCATAACGTCATCATCCTGTAAGATGAGTGGCTATCAAGTTGACTCCAGCTCTGGGCGACGGCATATCTGTCAAAGGAGAGCCGTGTGCTGTGTACAATGGCTGACTTCTCAGAAGTCGCTTCCAGAATGGCTCCAAGGCACCTCTCAGTGGGCTTGAACCTTCAACCTTTCAGTTAGAAACTGAGGGGGTTAATCACTGACACAACCTATGGAATCTGAGGGTGTTCCCAGTAACTGGCATCCTTTTAACAAGATTGAGGGGCACCTTCAGCAGGAAGATGGCCACGTGGAGATGAAGGAAGAGGTGGAGGTGAGGAATCTATAAGGCAAGAAACTCCAAAGACTTCCAGGAAGAACCACCCTCCAGGAGCTAGAAGGGGCAGTGAAGTTTCCTCCCCTGGAGTCCTCAGAGGGAGCCTGGCTCCATCAACAGATCAGCTTCCGATATCTAACATGCATGGCTTTTCCCATCACTTGCTATGCATCTGAGAGCTGAACCATGTATAAGGATGACAGAAGAAGAATCAATGCCTTTGAACCGTGGTGTTGGAGAAGAGAACTAAACATCCCATGGACTGCCAAAAGAGCAAACTGCTACGTCTTCTAGAAGTGCAGCCAGAATGCCCCTTGGAGACAAGGATGGTGACGTGTCATCTCACGGACTTTGGGCATGTTGTTAGGAGAGGTTATTCCTTGGAGAGGGACATCCTGCTTGGAAAGGTGGAGGATTGGTGAAAGAGGAAGACTCTCAATGAGATGGATTGATACAGTGACTGGATTGATACAGTGACTGGATTGACTCAGTGACTGCAGCAATGGGCTCGAGTGTGTCAGAGACTGTGAGGCTGGCACAGGACAGGACGGGGTTCCGATCTGTTATTCATAGGTTTGTTGTAAATGGTACTCAACGGTACCTAGTAACATTCAGGAGGAAATATCTGCTCTAAGTTGCCTAGTTTGCAGTAGCGAGTGATGGTAGACACAGAACCAATACAACAGGAAAACTAAGGCAAAGTTCAGGTCATCTGTGTGAGTTAGTCTACTAGCCACCAGGGCAGGGAGGGAAGCCCAGGCAGCAGATTTGCTGTCCTCAGACCTCCCCATCCGCAGACCTCCTATATATGCCCTTGGCTGCTCAACAATCGGCAAGCTGTCAGGCGTCTTCCTCCTGCTAATATTTCTCCAAGAGACACAGCGATACACAGAGTAGAGGGAAAGAACTCAAGACCTTTGGTTCATAGTTCAAGGCTTTCTCCACTCTGCTTTCTGAAAGCAAAGAAGACTTGAAGCACTTACGGAAGAAGATCGAAGACTAACTACATGTGGTCTGCAGTCTAGACCACATGTCAACATCCAGAAAACAAAATCCTTTCAATTGGACCAATAAGCACTTCACAATAAATGGGGAAAAGACTGATGTTGTCAAAGTTCATTTTACTTAGATCCATAATCACCATCTCTAGAAGTAACAGTCAAGAAATCAAAAGATGTATTGCATTAGGCAAATTTGCTGTCAAGAACCATTTTAAAGTACTAAAAAGCAGAGATGTTGCTTTAAAGACTAAGGTGCACTTGATCCAAGCCATGGTATCTTCCATTGCTTCCAACGAATGTGAGGAGTTTTGTTTTCTTTGTGTCTTTGATTTTCTTCAACAAGGGCTTCAAGTCCTCTTCCTTCTCAGGAAAGAAGATTGTGCCATCTGCATAATGTGACTGTTGACAAATCTTTTTTCATTCCTGATACCACTTTCTTCTTCACAGATGAAGAGTAGGCTGGGGCTATAGTCCAGCTTTCTGGATTATTTGCTCAACATACAGACTAAAGAGATTTTGTGGGGAGAAATACAACCCTACTGCACACTTTTTCTTTTTTAAACCGTGCAGTGTTCCCTTCTTATGTTTAAAAGATTGCTTCTTGGTTTGTGTACATGTTCTTGTTGTTGTTATTAAGTGCTATCAAGTGGAGTATGGCTCATAGCGACCCCGTGTACAAAAGATGTGAACCCGGTCCTGTCCTGCCCAATCCTTGTTCTTTCTACAGCATCAGTACAGTCAGGGTTCTGGGATTCCCATTCATCACAACGCTATCCATAATTCATCACAGTCCACATCGTTTAATAGCTTTGTATAATTAATAAAATGTAAATAAACATCTTTCTGGTATTGTTTTTCCAACCACATTCCATATGACATCAGCAATGATATCCCTGGTGCCAGGGCCTCATCTAGATTTCGCTTGAATTTTTGGAGCTCCTTGTAAACATACTGTTTTGGCTATTTAAAAAATAATCTTCATTTTACTTGCATGAAGTATTAATGAGATTGTTTGATGATTTCTGCGCTCTGTTGGGTCAGTTTTTGGAACCAGAACAAATAGTGATCTCTTCCAGTCCTTGGCCAGGTAACTATCTTCCAAAGTTCTTGATAGAGATGAAGGTGCATCTTTTGTTGAAACCTGTTGGTTGGTGGTCTATCATTTCCTAGGACCTCACTTTTTGCCAATGCCCTCAATGCATTTTGAACTTCCTCCTTTGGCACCCTGGGTTCTAGATCAGATGCTACTTCCTAAAATGTTTCTGTGTCAACCAATTCCTCTTTGTATAGTCACTCTGTGTATCCATTTAACTTCTTTTTAATTTTTTTATTTTAATTGTGGTTTTAACTAAAGTTTACAGAAAAGTTAGATTTTCATTCATTCATTGTTGCTCATTTTTCTCCCTCCTCCTCCCTTTCCCCTCTCCCAGTTCACTCCTTTAACTCCCTTTGGTATTTCTATTTTAACCTTCAGTATTACATATTGAGGCTTGATTTTTTTTTCTTTAGCACTTTCAACTTTATAAACATTCTTTCAACTTCAGAAATGTTCTTCTCTTTTGCCCTTTGAATGCTAGGTCTTTCTCCATTTCATTCTAGCGCTTTGCTGTGTTTTCTTGAGCTGCCTTTTAAACCTTCTATTCCGCTCTTTTGTTTCATAATTTCTTTCATTCTCTTTAGGAACTCTACGTTTAAGAACAACTTTCAGAGTCTCTTCTAACATCTATTTTGTTTTTTCCTTCATTCCAATCTTTTTAAGGATCTTTTTCTTACTTCATGTACGATGTCCTGGAACAAGTCATGCTCTCTGGTTAACATGCTCGTGTCCCAAGATTTGAAGTTTAAACAGCAAGAAATACCAGCTCTTGCCCCAACTCTGTCACTAACATGCCATCTGGGTTCTGGAGAGCCCTCTCACCTGTTTCTGTCTCCGTTCCCTCACCTGAGAAGGGAACCATAAACATGTTCCATCAAAGGCATCATTCGCCTTGTCTGCGTGTGAAAGTCAGCCAAAGAATAAGGAAGATCGAGGAAGAATTGATTCCTTTGAACTCTGGTGTTAGCAATGATTACTGAATATCGATGGACTTTCAAAAGAACAAAGAAATCCGCCTTGGAAGGAGTGTAGCCAGAGTGTTCCTTACAAAGAGTAATGCTGCTATAGTCAACTGTTGTTGTTATGTGCCGTTGAGTCGCTTGTGACTCATAGCGACCCTATGTACAATAGCCCTAAACTCTGCTCTGTCCTGTGCCAATCGCACTGTCTCTGACACTCCCATCCCAAGTACCCCAGTCACTGAATGAATCCACCTCATAGAGGGTCTTCCCCT
>NW_006399879.1:941213-942817 GCF_000299155.1 Elephantulus edwardii | reverse complement strand
CACATCCAGGGCAGCACCCACTAGCTGAAATACGTCAAATGGTATGCCAACTATGACTCATATAAATGGACTGTTGCTGTTGTTATTGTTGTTGTTGTTATGGACTATGACTCATATAAACAGACTATGACTTGGCAATCCTGCCAACAGCAGCGTGGACCTCGCCCCGTCCTCTGCCATTCTCGTGATCACGCCATGCTCAAGCCCACTGTGGCGCTCACCATGGAGACCCCTCTCATGGAGCACTTCCTCTCTTTCACTGTTGCTCTAAGTTTCCAGTGCGATGTCTCTCTACAAGGACTGGTTCCTCCTGGAATTAGGCTCAGATCAAGTGAGACAAGGTTCCACCATCTTTGCCTCTATGAAACACTCTAACTGCATTTCCTTCAAGAGAGATTTGTTTGGATTTTGACAGTCCCTGGTATACTCAATGCTTTCCACCAACACCACAGCCCAAGGTCACCAGCACTTCTTTGATCTTCTTTATTCATTGTCAAACTGTCAGATGCTTAGGAAGCAATGGAAAATATTATCCCCTGGATCAGACATAGCTTGGTCTTGGAACGGATATCCTTGCTCTTTGACTCTTTGGAAAGGTCCTTGATGGCAGATTTCTTCAGAGCAACTTGCCTTTTGATTTTTCAAGAAGAAGCATAGTCTTGTATATGTGGCCTTGTTCTCAAGAGGGGCCAGTCCCTGGAGAAGGGCATCGTGGTTGGTAAAGCAGAGAATCAAGGAGAGAAAGGCCTTTAGTGAGATGGATTGGCAGTGTGGGCGGAAGCATATCCATGGCTGTGGGATGGTAGGGTGGCATTCTTCCGTACACAGAGTTGTTCTGAATTAGAACTGACTCAACAACACCTGGTATAGCCAAGAACTCCAGGATTCATCAATGCAAAAGACATAGATAAAAACCACCCCTATCTGACCCAGATCAGATAGTGGCCATCGACTGTAGGTCAGTGGAACAAACTGCTTTCCCATGAGCTAGATGTGTGTCATGGGTCAAGTTCCCTCTTTGGACCTGTGACATCTGCATGGTGAGATGAGCACTTTGCTGTGTCCCTTCTCCCCTTTAATCCCATGACTTAGAGAATTATAGGGACCGACCTATAGCTGATCCTTCAGCAAGTTTTCAGAGGAAGGAAATCTCTTGAGAGGAGACTGCCCACGCTTCTCCTGCAGAGCAGCTGGTGGATTCGAACTACTTGCCTCTGGATTGGCAGTACAACTCCTCAGCACTCACAGAGACCAGAGCTCCCTATTGGTGTTGTTAGGTATTGTCAAGTTGAGTATGACTCTTAGCAACCCAATGAACAAAAGCTTTGAACCCTGTTCTATCCTGTGCCTTCCTCACACTTCCTGCCACATAAGGACCATTGCAGCAGTTACCATGTCAATCCAACCCGTTAAAGGTCTTTCTCTCCTTCACTGACCCTCCACCCTTCCCAGCATCACCACCCTCTGCAAGAAATAGCCCTTCCTAGCAACATGTCCTCAGCATGTGAGGTGAAGCCTCATCATTCTTGTGTCTAGAGAGCACTCTGG
This sequence comes from Elephantulus edwardii, assembly GCF_000299155.1. Classification (NCBI taxonomy): domain Eukaryota; kingdom Metazoa; phylum Chordata; class Mammalia; order Macroscelidea; family Macroscelididae; genus Elephantulus; species Elephantulus edwardii. The sequence continues at coordinate 941,269 of NW_006399879.1, read as the reverse complement.
CTGCACCCTCTCCAAGACACACCTGTTTGTTCTCCTGGCTGTCCACGTGATGTCCA
>NW_006399879.1:937641-940308 GCF_000299155.1 Elephantulus edwardii | reverse complement strand
AAGCACTATACCGCCTTCCACAGTGGTTGCACCTAGGTGCAGATTTTCTAAGTGCAATGAGTCTCCTTATTTCCTGACTACTGGTACCAAGCGTGTTAATTGTGGATCCAAGCAAGATGAAGCTCTTGACAGTTTAAATCTCTTCTCCATCCATCATGGTACTGTCTATCAGTCCAGTGGTAAGAATTTTTGTTTTCTTGACTTTGAGAGTCAATTTATACTGAAGGCTGCATTACTTGATTTCCTGCAACGAATGCTTCAAGTCTTACTTACTGGACCCTATGAAGAGGAGTGTGGCATCAGGATTGGAGGGAGACTCATCAATAACCTGTGTTATGTAGGTGACACAGCCTTGCTTGCTGAAAGTGAGGAGGGCTTGAAGAGTTCCCTGTAAGTGGCTTCAGTTCTGTCAACATCTTGTAAAACCACAGGCAGGCGTCCATGACCTTGTGGTTAAAGTGTTAGAGTGTTGAAGCAAAACTTAATGGCACGAACCTATAAGCTCCTGAGTAGGAGAAAGAGGCCTCAGCCTATTTCTGTGAAGATTCCAGCCCTGGAAGTCGTGTGAGCAGTTCACCTCTGCCCTCCAGGGTTGCTGTGAGCAGGAGTCAATAGCAGTAATGGACTGGGTTGGGTTTTTGTTTTAAAAGCAGATGCTCTTGAATCAATCCCAACGTGGTGTCAATTCTAACTCATGTTCCCCCTACAATACAAGGTGGAATTTCTCACTGGATTTCCTAGGCTATAAAATTTATAATGGCCTTGAGGTAAGAAAGAAACTGCACTGCAATTTCAAAGGCACATGGTTCAAATTCACCAGCTACTTCGCAAAAGAATAGGATGTCACTTTCCTGTGCAATTCACTGCCTCTGAGAACCCACTGGAGGGTCAGCTATGGGTTGGTCTGACTAGACGGTACACAACAACAAGATTATATTACAGGTGTGCTGTCGGGGACCTCTCCAGATGACTGAGGAGCAATGATGTCAGTTTGAAGACTAAGGTGCACCTGATTCAGGTCAGAGTCTTTTCAATCACTTTCCATGCTGCTGGGAACTGGACAGAAGACTTGCCACCTTTGAGCAGTGGTGTTGGAGAAGGGTCCTAACTATCCTGTTGGCTGTCAAGAAAACAAACAGATATGTCTTGGGAAAAGTGCAGCCAGTGCGCTCCTTGGAGGCAAAGATGGTGAAACGTTGTCTTACATACTTTGGACGTGTTGTTAGGAGAGACTGTTATTCCTTGGGAAGTGGCATCATGCTTGGAAAGATGGAGGGTCAGCGAGAGAGAGGAAGACCCTCACCCAGATAAACTGGCACAGGGGCTGCAGCAGTGGGCTCTCGTGTGTCAGAGATGAGGAGGATGGGACAGGACAGGACAGGACAGGGTTCAGATCCGTGGTTCACAGGGTCACTGTGAGTCATACTCACCTTACTGCACCGAACAACAATATTTATAGAAGCACAATAGCCTCTTTTCCTCCCAAGAAGTGGCCGATGGGTTAGAACTACTGACCTTTCAGAAAGTAGACGAGCTCTTAATCGCTGTTCCCTAAGGGCTTCTTTATGGAATGGGGCAGTTCCCACAGATCCTGGAGCTGGTTCTTGTGACAGCCAGCTTCTCAGACGGCTCTGGGGGGCCAAGGACTTGCAATGTGCGTGCCATGGCCTGTCTCACTCACTGCCACACTGAGTCAGAACTGGCCCCGTGTGGCCAAGTCGACAGAACGGAAGTGAGGAAGCTGTGTATTCCTCCACTGATCGCTGGTTCTGATCAAGGACAGGTGCCACAGCGCAAGGACTCTCACCCTGTCCTCCTGGGGGATGCTGCTGGCTCACCGCTGACCCTCCCGTGGGTTTTCAGAGGCTGATAATAACATGGGAGGAGAGGGCCCATCTTGCTCCCACAGCAGATTCCAACCACGTGCCTTTGGGATGGTAGAGCCGTCCCTTACCACTCGGCCACCTGTGCTCCTCGATTTCATCAGGGAGTTGGCTTTGCCTTCTAGGTATCTGTCAGCTTAGAGTGACAGCAGACACTGCGGCGCTGGAGGACATGCCGTGAGGAGAACCAGCAGAAGCTTCAGCCCTGGAGCAGACACACTCCAATGAGGAACCAGAGAAGGGAGTGAGGGAAAGAGGCCAAAAGTGGGGAGACCAGAGACCATCTCATGATCAGAGGGAAGAGGGAGAGCTCTGTAACAAACACGGGCCACAAGGGCCACAGAGTGTACACGCTGTACAAAGAGAAGAAGCAGATGGTGGCAAACACCTTGGGCTCAAGAAGATTCTGTTACTGCTGTTGGTCATTCTTCTCTCCTGCTGGTGCCCTCCCGTGCACAGGGGGACTGCCGGGTGCCCCATGATCGTCCCCATCCATGATCACCTGGAGACTGAGCCACATCTATTCCGCCATCCTCCACAGGGTTTCCGTTGGCTGATTTTCTGAAGCCGACTAGCAGGCCTTTATTCCAGAGCTTGGTTCTTTTGTTCTCAGCTGCCACATACCCAACACCAACCCACAGCAACGTGGACGCTGCAGAATGGCCCCCTCGGGCTTCTGGCTGCCATCTTTACAGGAGCTGATCATCCAGGCCTTCCTCCTGTGAGCCGTGGGGCCGGATCAAACCTTATAGTTAGCTGCTGAAGGCTTCCCATTGACTCCATA
>NW_006399879.1:919901-937121 GCF_000299155.1 Elephantulus edwardii | reverse complement strand
GTGAAGTGTCTGTTCATATCCTGTGCCCATTTTTCAATTGGATTATTTACCTTTATCTTATTGTGGTGCTCAAGTATTTTATAAATTCCAGATATAAGTCCCTTGTCTGACATGTCATTAACAAATATTTTTTTCCAGTTTGTGGCTTCTCTTTTAACTCTGTTGGAGAAGTTTTTGGATGTGCATAAGGATTTGATTCTTAGAAGGTCCCATTTATCTATTTTATCTTCTCCTGGTTGTAGATAGTTGATTTGATTTTTATCTCTCTTAGAGCTAGAGATTATGAACATTTCTTCATGTGCTTGTTTGCCATCTGAATGTCTTCTTTGGTGAATTGTCTGTTCATATCCTGTGCCCATTTTTCCACACTCATGTTTATTGCAGCTTTGTTCACAATAGCAAAGAGTTGGAAACAACCTAAGTACCCATCAACAAACGAATGCATAGAGAAGCTGTGGTATATTCACACAATGGAATACTACGCTGCACTAAAAAATAAGGAACTCATGCAATATTATTCAAAATGGGTAACTCTGGAGGACATTATGCTGAGTGAAATATCTCAGTCACAAAAGGACAAATAATGTATAGTGCCACTGTTGACACTATGTCAGTTGCCACTGACATCAGGATTGGGGTGAAAGACTGAGAAAGATGGGATAAATTATGTATACTGCATTGAAACAGATGAGGAGAGAACTGTTTAAAAGTGATATATGATTGGGTATTATGGTTATGACAAGAGTCCAGAATGAAGGCTGCATAGTGGAGTGTACTGAGCAGAGGGGGGGAGTGGTATTTTCCAATGAAAGAATTTTTCTTTTACTTTTCAAAGTGAGCTGAGGCAGGAAGGGGTGGGCAGGGAGAAAAATGCAACAATGAATGAATGGAAATCCAAAGTCTCTGTAAACATCCATCAAAATTAATTTTTAAAAAAGTTCCGTGCATGGTTTAGCAGAAAGATGGCTCTCTCTTCAGACGCTCCCCTCCCCTTTCTGGCCCGAGAGACCTTTACGTCTGCCTGTTTGGTGTTTCTCTGAGGATACAGCTCCGTGGAGCATCCCCAGAAGAGGAGTGGCTCCCCAGAGGAGAGGTGGCTCCGAAGGCCCCGGCCCCCCAAGGAAAACACAGGCCTCGTCAGCAAGGACGGGACAATGTAGAGGTGTCTCCTTACACCGCTGACGAGACAATGTCTTTTCTTCTCAGCCTGGTTCACTTTTCACACTAAATTAATCTTAATAAGCATCTGCTTCGAGTAAAGGAAGTTTTGTGATAATTCAACCGTGACTTCTGCCCAAGTCCCAGTGATTCCAGCCCGTCTACAGCCTGGAGTCTCCCCGGGAAAGCCGCGTCGTCTTTGTTCCGTGATCATCAGCATGTTAACATGAGCTGATTAATCCCATCAACCTAACTCCGCAGCCCGGCCGCAGCCCAGGGCTACGACATCCTTAGCTCTGGGACCACAGCGCACAGGATCCCGGGCGGGCAGGCCGGTCAGCTGGGCCCACAGGTCATTTGATCCAGCTCTTGGTGGCTGGGAATTAAAAGCAGATCTTCCCTCTGGCTCGTTCTCTGACTCTAAGAGCCAGGTACACTCGTCTTGGTGCTGCTGCTGCCGAGACCGCGTGGTGGTGGTGGGGACTCCCGGAGCCCAGGACACCCTCTCTTGCCCAGGAAGCTCTGGGGCCAGGCTGCTGGGTGCTCAGCCAGGTCTGAAGACACAACACCCCAGAGTCTGCACTAGTCCTGTGGCCTCTGCTGAAATAAAAACCCAAAGGAACCTTTGAGTGGTTTCCTACCCTTAATGGCCCATCGTGTTATAGAGCTGACCTGGTCATTGTTGTTGTTGGGTGCCATCGGGTCGCAGAGGACTCACGTTTTTGTGCACCATCGACTCAGAACTGACCTTCCGGAGGGGTGCAGTCCTATTGACAACAGATGTGACCTCCGCCCTGTCCTGTGCCGTCCTCACAGCTCCGACACGAGCTCATTGTTGGAGACCCTGTGACAACCCATCCTGTTGAGGGTCTCCCTCCCTTTCTCCCACCCTCCACTTTAGCTTTCCAAGGAAGGACCCCTCCAAGGAGACCTGCTCCGAAGGCTGTGATTATTGTGACAGTAGATCTCCAGGCCTTTACTCTTTGGCACTTCTGGGTAGACTTGAACCTGCAATCTTCCCATTAATGACTGTGAGCCGTGGAGTCCAATTTGGCTCACAGTGACCCCCTGTGACATGGGCAAAAGGCCTCCTAGGCTGTTCCCGGCTGTCATCTTTACTCTGGGCATATTTTCAGAAGGGAGCAGTCCTTGGAGAGAGATGGTATGTTGGGAAGGGAAGAAGGTCTGCAGAGGAGAGGAAGATACCCAAGCAGGTGGACTGATGCAGTGCTTCCACCGTGGGCCGGGGCAGGATGGAGGTGGTGAGGGGATGTCGGGCGGGGCCGGCCTCAGACCCGTTGTTCACAGGGTCATAGCTGACTCCATCTGGCAGCACAACGACAACAACACACTTTTCCAACACTGTTACCTACATTTCCAGAGCAGGACACTCCATCAGTCGGAAAGGCCCAGGTCTATGACACTAGGCGGCCGTACCCTCTGCTGGCTGCTGTGTCCCGGATGGTGATCTCTTAGGGAACTGTCTTCATCAACGTACAAGGGCTGTGAGAGCAAGTCCACTGGAGGCTCTGTCCTCCTGAGCCCGGCAGTCCTCCGAGCGTGGCTCAGTACCTCCCAGGGATCTGGGAGACGTGCATGTTCCTGGCCCCTCCCCGGTGCCCTGGTGTCAGAAAGCACCACCAGGTATGTTTAACAGTGATGCCTGGGCACACCTTGTCTGACCGCCCTTGGCAAATGCAGCATTATTTACAGATTGCATCAAGTAGGTGTCTCAGCACTGGTTTTCCAATAGCGCTTCTTTGATTCACCTCACTCTCGGTGCCACATTTTCATAATTCTCATAATATTCAGATACTTTCTTCATGTCGTCACATGATCAAGGAGGGAACTCGATCAACTACCAAAAACCCGATTCTGACTCAGGACAGCCCTCCGTGGGGTTGCCAAGGCCGGAAATCTCTAACACAAGACGCTCCCTCGTCTTTCTGCCACGGAGAAGCTGGCGAATTTGAACCGCCAACCTTTGATTAACATCCCAAAATATAATCCTCTACTCCATCAGGGCTCCTTCACAGACAACAGTATGCCAAAAAAAATCAACGTGATGGCTTTACCGGGATGTCTGCTTCGCTGCAGCGATCTGGAATCAAAGCCGCAGCCAAGCTGAGGTCAGCTGGGAAACCACTGCCGGGGAGGGGCGTGGGGACAGAACCGAGCTGCTCATAGAGGTCATCTGAACAGTGGGCCTCCCCGCTCCGGAGAAGGGCACATCCTCCCCTCCAGAACCCGGCACTCTGGCACCTTTCAGTGAGACGGGGGCTCTGTGGACGTGGGTAAGTTGGGGATCTTGAGATAGGGAGACAGGTCTACATTATCCAGGTGTGTTGGGGAGGAGGAGGAGGAGGCCCCTGGCCTGAGCAGATTGCCTAGCTCTGGATAAATGCAAGCTTCTCTGACTTGTTGTTGTTGTTGTTGTTGTTAGGTGCTGTCACGTCGCAGGTGACTCATAGTGACCCTATGAAGGAGAGTCCTCCACGTTTGGGTGACTTTCATCCTCTCTCCAGGTTCATAGGGTTTCCGGAGGCAAGCTATTATGGAAGTGGATGCCACTCCTGCTTCTGACGTATCAGCTCTTAATACAGGATAGAGACAGCTCTCCTGTGTTTGGCTGCGCTGGCTGAGAAAGCTCGCCACCAGCAAGACTGGCTGCCACATCCACCGAGCTGGGAGTGGACCATACTGAGCTGAGGTTCTCCTGTCCAATCCACATACTCCACATCTACAAATCCACCCCATCTTCTCTTCCTGTGTACTTGCCTGTATATAAGGACGTTGTAACCCCCAGTGAAGTTGAGTGGACTCTCTGCAGAGCTCCGGAGTGGTGTGCCTCTGTCACACTTATCACTGTCAGGGTGTCGCTGCTCCCCGCCGGCAAATGGACAGCAACACAGGTGGGCACAAAACAGTCAGGTATGTTCTTAGAAGAGGCAGAGAGGAGATGGGAGGATGGAGGAGGTCAGAGGTCAGGAAGAGGCTGGCTTTGAAGAGGAAGGAAGGGCCTGCGAGCCAAGGAATGCAGGCAGCCTCTGGATGCCTGAGTAGGACAGGGACACGACTGTCCACTGATGTCTCCAAACGCTGGAGCAGGACAGGAGGATGACTGTCCACTGACACCTCCGGGAGGAGCAAGGCTTTCTGGGCCCCTGGTTTCAACCCCATAAGAAAAGTTTTTTAATTTCCATAAAGAGAAGGTCTGATGGTGCTGTAGTGAAGACTTTCAACTCTGAACCAAAAGATTGGTGATTCAAACCCCCCAGCTGCTTGTGCTGTGGGAGAACCACAGGGGGGTCGCCTTCTGTGAAGACTCAGAGCCTCGGAAGCCGGCAGGGCAGCTCTGCTCTGAGGGAGAGCCACAGGGCGGTCAGCGTCCGTGAAGACTCACCACCCTGGGAATCACTCACTGCTCTGTGATACAATGTCACTGTCCGCATCCACTCGGTGGTGGGTGTTGAGTTTTCCTTTTGGCTTTGTTCTTGTGGTGGTGGTGTTTCAGGATGCGACTGGGTGCAAGGTGGAGTGCAGGGACCCTCGTGGACACAGGGGGAAGTATCATCTCCTGCTTCACTGTACTCCCACCCGCCGCTTCACCTCCTGTAAAACAGGACCACGGTGGCCACTGGCGGGGGATGGGGGGTAGCGGACACGCATGCAGCAGAGTGGAAGTCAATGACTAGTGTGGACGAAAGCTTCTGGCCTTGTGACAGGAGACACCTTGCTACGTCAGTCACCCAGGCCGGAACAGCAACCTCATCCCCACGCCTGGAAGTTCTAGAAGCTTCCCCAGCCACCCTAATCCTCCGTTACTTTTAACCTCAGTTACTTTTTAACCCTCTTGTTCTTTTCTGTGGACAGTGGCTGGCTTGGGAGGCGCCAGTGTTTAAAACTCAGCCCTGCAAACAAATGCTTTTGCTTAATATTTTAGGGAGCATTGCATTTTCTTTTTTAAAAAAAATTTAAATTATGACTTGGAAAAGAAGACATGAGTTAATTTGGCTTCCTTTCAAATAGGATTTAGGGTTGGAAAGCTGTAGTGTTAGAAGCAGAGACCCTGTCCAGTCCTTTCAAGTGTTCAGTACACACAGACCACACACACATATACACCACACACATAGGCACACCCATACAGACCACACACATGTGCACATATGCATACCCACACAGACCACACACTCCACCCCATACCACACCGTGCACCATAACACATCCAGTCCACATACACCACCCCATACCACACCGTGTACCATAGCATATCACATGGGATGCGCAGTACACACATGCACACCCACACAGACCACACACACACATGCACACCCACATAGACCACACACACCACCCCATACCACATCCACATGGGACACACAGCACACATATACATACCCACACAGACCACACACACATGTATGCACACTCACACAGTTCACACACACCACCGCATACCACACCATGTACCACATGCACAGCCACACAGGCCACACATACACACACCAGACCACATGAACACACACCCCACCATGTAGTGCATCGACACACACCACCCTGTACCATACTACACACCATATGTTCATCTACACAGGCCACACACACACACACACACACACACACCCCACCATTTATCATATCCATACGCGCACCACTCCATGCTACACCATGTATCAAATACACATCCACACAGGCCACATAGCCCACACACACCACCATGTACCACCTCTGCACACACACAGACATCCACACAGACCACACACATCACACACCACACTCACACACCACCATGTATGACATACATACACACTTGCACAGGCCACACACACACCCTCACATAGAACACACCTCACCATGTACCACATGCACACACACCACTCACACTCCACCATGTACCCCACATACACACAGACGTACACACCACACACACTCCACCATGTACCCCACATACACACAGACGTACACACCACACACACTCCACCATGTACCACACACATACAGATGCACACACCACTCACACACTCTACCGTGTATCACATCCACATGCATGCACATTTACTTTGCCACATACACCTCACACACCCCCCCCATCATGTACCACATACACACACGTGCATACACACTCACACAGGTCACACACATGAACACACCACACAGTTCATCATAGGCAGCACACATGCACGTGCACATGCATACACACACCACACGTGTGCGTGTGGTCTTTTCTGTCACTTGCTATGCTGGACAATGACTAAGGACAACAGACAAAGACGTGATGGTTTGAGCTGTGGTGTTGGGGAAGAGCGCTGACCATCCCATGGACGGCACGAGAACAGAGACGTCTTGGAGAAGGTGCGGCCGGAGTGCTCCCTGGAGGCAAAGATGGCAAAGCTTCATCTCACACAGTTCGGACACGATGTAGGAGAGGCTGTTCCTTGGAGGGGGCATCATGCTCTCAGGGGTGAAGAGTCAGTGAAAGAGAGGAAGAACCTGGGCCAGACGGATGGACACAGTGACTGCAGCTATGGGCGCAAGTGTCAGAGATGAGGAGGACGGCACAGGCTAAGATGTAGTTCAGATCTGTTATTCACGGGGTCATACGACTCACAGTGATGAGTTATACTCAAGTCCACAGCACTTAATAACAACGACACTTAATAAAAAATTTCATAGTAACTCAATAATGACAACATGTACACACACATCACTGATACATCCTGTGTGTTACATACGCACATGCACACCCACACAGACCAGATGAACACATACCACACACCACAAACACACAACTACCACTTACACACTCAATGTGCCCATCCAAACAGACCACCCACTCACAGACTGCACACAGCACATAGTCACATGTGAACTCATGTGTCTGACATACTCTGGACATGTTGCAAGGAGAGACAGGTCCTTGGAGAGGGATGTCATACTTGGGAGGGTGGAGGGACAGTGCAGGAGAGGAAGACCCTCGATGAGACGAATTGATTCAGTGACTAGGGTAATGGGGTAAGTGTGTGTCAGAGACAATGAAATTGGCAAGGGATAGAGCAGGGTTTAGGGTTGTTGAACATAGTATTACTATGAGTCGCAAGCGATTCAATGGCACAGAACAACATTACACTATTGTACTCTCGGTGACTCCACCTAAGTGCTAGACACCTAACAACAACAGCAACCAACCCAGTGACCAAACCCACTGCCACCAACATGACTCTCATCATCACCTTCCATCCAGTTGCTGTGTTGTGTTTGTTGTCATTTGAGTGAAAGTTTACAAGACACATTGACTCTTCATTCGACCTTCCACACATATATTCTTTTTGAGTATTAATTGCAGTGCCCACAATGGGTGGTACAGGCAAGACATGGATTTGATCTCTTGTACACAGGGTTGCTATGAGTCATAGTCAACTTGCTAGTACCTAACAACAACAATGTATTATCACGGCACTTTCCCCACTTCCTCCCTGGCATTCTCTTTTCCATCAATCCTTCCAGTACACACCCTCCTGCCTGCTGGTCTTTACCCTCAGGCTGCTCCTTTGACCTCCTATTGCTTCTTCTAAGTGTCTTCCTGATAGTTCTGGTCACTTTATAGACTTGCCTATTGCTTGGCTAGAGGTTGAGACCCAGGGGCGAGTTTTGTTCCAGGTGTGAAGGTTGAGTAAGGAGCATAGTTGAGACTATAAATCTTGACAGGAACAGACTCCCTCATTTTTTCTCCCGAGGAGTGGCTGGAAGATTTGAACCATCAGTCTTTTGGTTAGCAGAACTACTATGCCACTTAGCTGTAGAGGATATTTTCTGAGTGCAGAGGACTCAGGGAAGGAAGATGCTCCCTTTCATGGGGAGCCTGTCGTTGGGGCTAGAGAGGCAGCTGGTAGGTCTCCTCTACAACCACAGCTGTGTCACTGGCTGCAATCTTAGTTAACCCTTTCCGGCCACCTCAGTTCTTTGGATTTGTTGTTGTTGTTGTTAGGTGCTGTTAGGTACCACTCATAGAGACCCTATAAACAACCGATCTGAACCCTGCCCTGTCCTGTGCCGTCCTCATCATCTCTGACACACTTGAGCCCACTGCTGCAGTCGCAGTGGGAATCTATTTCATTGAGAGTCTCCTCTTTCACTGATCTTCTACCTTTCCAAGCATGATGTCTGTCCCTCTCCAAGGAACAGCCTTTCCTGACAACATGCCCAAGGCGTGAGAGACAAAGCTTCGCCACCCTTACCTCTAAGGAGCACTCTGGTTACACTTTCTTCAAGACATAGCTGGGGGTGGGGAATAAAAGAGATAGGTGGGTTGCTTTGGTTTTGGCGGTCTATGAAAGATTTACTAATCTTCCCCAATACCATGGCTCAAAAGCAACAATTTTTTCTTCTGCCACCCTTATTCCTTGTTCGTTCAGCTCTTAGATGCATATCAGGTGATCGGAAAGGCCATAGTTTCAATCAGGTATACCTTAGTCTTTACTCTGACATCATTGCTCTCCGGGACTTTGGAGACGCCCCTGACTGTAGACTTTCCCAGTGCAGTATGTCTCCTGATCTCCTGACACAAAGCGTGTTCATTGTGAATCCAAGTAAATCACTGATAGCATCACCTTTGTTCATGATAGATGGAAAAGAGATGGAGATTGTTAACAACTGCAATATGCTCAGACCCACAGTCAATATTCTTGACACTAGCAGTCAGAAAATCAAGACTAATTGCATTGAGGAAATATGCTGTCAGGAACCTCTCCAGAGTACTAAAGAGCAACAGTGTCAGTCTGGAGACTAAGGTCTACCTGAGTCAAGCCATGGTATTTGCAATTATTTGCTATGCATCAGAGAGCTGGACATTGACTAAGGATGACAGAAGAGGAATCAATTCCTTCAAGTTGTGGTGCTGGAGAAGATCTTGAACATACCATGGACTGGCAGGAGAACAAACAGGTCTGTACTGGAGAGGGTGAAACCAAGCTGCTCCTTGGAGGCAAGGATTTTGAAGCTCTGTTTGACATACTTTGGGCATGTGCCAGGAGGAGGGACCAGTCCTTGGAGAAGGACATCAAGCTTGGAAGGGTTGGAGGGACAGCCCAGGAAAGGAAGACCCTGGATGAGATGGATTGACACTGTAACTGGGGTAATAGAGGTAGATGTGTCAGAGACAGTGAGACTGGCTCAGAATAGGGCAGAGTTCAGAGCTGTTGTACATACGTTCACTATGAGTCACAGGTGACTTGATGGCACATACCAGCAACAACAACAACATGATGTTGCCCATCGGTCTGAGGGATGTGCTTTTCATTTTTGAGGCTTCCCCTAACTCCTTCCCGCCCACTGCCTGTCAGCACTGTCAGCACTGTGACCTGTGTATCGATTGTTCTGAGGTTAGAAGTAAGGAGTAAGGCGTAAGGAGCCCTGGTGGTGCAATGGTGAAGCACTCAGATGGTAACCAAACGATCAGCTTCAAACCTACCCCCTAACCACTCTGAGAGAAAGACTTACAAATCTTCTTCTGTAAGAAGTGTTGTGTACCATCAAAATTGGGAAGGGTGTACGCCAGGGATGCATCCTGTCTCCATACCTTTTCAACATGTATGCAGAGCAGATTATCCGAGAGGCTGGGCTCTATGAGGAGAATTGTGGCATCAGGATTGGTGGAAGATCTGTTAACAATCTGCGTTATGCAGATGACACAACCCTGCTTGCTGAAACTGAGGAGGACCTCTTCCCCTTCTGCGGAGGGTCAAGGACTGCAGCCTTCGGTATGGACTGAGGCTCAATGTCAAGAAGACAAAGATTCTCACCACTGGACCAATTGGCAGCGTCAGGATGGATGGTGAAGAGATTAAGATTGTTCACAGCTTCAGTTTGCTCGGCTCCACGGTCAACACTCTTGGCACCAGCAGTCAGGAAATCAAAAAGCGTATCGCGATGGGAAAGTCTGCTGTTAGGGACCTCTCTAAAGTACTCAGGAGCAACGGTGTCTCTCTAGAGACTAAGGTGCGCCTGATACAGGCCATGGTCTTTACAATCGCTTGTTATGCATCAGAGAGTTGGACAATGACTAGGGAGGACAGAAGGAGAGCGGATGCCTTTGAGCTGTGGTGCTGGAGAAGAGTACTGAATGTACCATGGACTGCCAGGAAAACAAACAGATTTATCTTGGAGAGGATTAAACCAAGCTACTCCTTGGAGGCAAGGATTCTGGGGCTTCGTCTGACATACTTTGGACATGTTGCCAGGAGGGACGGGTCCTTGGAGAGGGACATCATGCTTGGGAGGGTGGAGGGACAGTGCAGGAGGGGAAGACCCTCTATGAGATGGATTGATTCAGTGACTGGGGTAATCGGGATGGGTGTGTCAGAGGCGGTGCTGTTGGCGCAGGATAGAGCAGGGTTTAGGGCTGTTGTGCATAGGGTGGCTATGAGTCGCAAACGACTTGACGGCACATAACAACAACAACCATCGAGTTGGAACAGAGTCGTGGCTGACCCTCCAGTAAGTTTTCAGGGACAATAAATTACCCGGGAGGAGATGGTCCATCCTTCTCCTGAAGAGCAGCTGGTGGATTCGAACCGCACGCCTTTGGGACTACAGTGCAGTTTCTTACCATTAGGCCACCAGAGCTCTGTAAAGATTGCATCTGAGAAAATGCTGTGGGCCAGTTCTAGGCCATCATATGGGTTGATAAAGTCAGAACTGACTCGCCAACACCCAAGAACAGGCCGACGCTATAGCAAATACTAGCAGGGTCATTCATGGAGGGACAGCTGCCTCCAGACTGAGACAGACTAGGAAGAAGGGACAGAGGAATCAACTTCCAAAAATACCAGTGAAGACCTAGTGGACCACATAGAACACTGTCCAATGGAGTCCCAGAAGATGAGCCTCTAAGTTGGAAGACAACACACACTAGCTTCAAGAATAGACTCAAACATACCAACTGCCGTGAGGATGACACTGAACTTGTCGGTGGTTCGTGTTCATTAAGGACACCAAGCTGGAACTGACCCAACATCAGCTGACATACACATTCCTCCCCAATAAAATGCACCCATCGTAGGATCCATGGACGCCTTGATCTGCATGGTCTCCATGAGCCTCAATGTGTCCTCATCCAGAGACCTGGCCCCATACGGGACACACTGCTCACATGGGAGCCAAGGAGCCTCTCCCCACTTTGTCTCTGAGGTGGGCCTCCCTCCAGGGCAAGTGGAATGACTGGATATCTTGAAAAAACAAATCTAGGCCAAAGCTCAACATCAAGAAGACAAAGATTCTCACCACTGGGTCAACTGGCAGCACCATGATAGATGGAGAAGAGATCAAGGTTGTTAACAATTACTGCTTGCTTGTAATCTATCAACACTCTTGGCACCAGCAGTCAGGAAAACAAAAGACAAATTGCATTGGGAAAATCTGCAGTTAGGGACCTCTCCAGAATACTGAAGAGCAATGATATCAGTCTAGAGACTAAGGTGTGCCTGATGCAGGCCATGGTCTTTGCCATTACTCGCTATGCATCAGAGAGCTGGACAATGACTGAGGATGGCAGAATAAGAATCAATGTCTTCGAGTTGTAGTGCTGGAGAAGAGTCTTGAACATACCATGAGCCACCAAGAAAACAAAGTCTTGGAGAGTGTGAAACCAAGTTTCTCCTTGGTGGCTAGGATTCTGAAGCTCCACCTAACATACTTTGGGCACTGGCCAGGAGGGATGGATCCTTGGAGAAGGACACCATGCTCGGAAGAGTGGAAGGATGGCACAGGAGAGAAAGACCCCGGATGAGATGATTGATACAGTAACTGGGACAATCGGGTTAAGTATGTCGGAGTCAGTGAGACTGACTCAGGACAGGGCAGGCTTGAGAGCTATTGTACAGAGGGTCACAATGGGTCCATGCAACTTGACAGCACAACGACAACAACCACTGGGCTTTCTCCCTAACTGTCCACACCGTGACCCATTTCTCCTCTGGGGAAAGGATACACATTCCATGAGAAAGTTTCTAAATGCCAGCTCTCATGCAAAACTTAACTCTGACTCCTGCTCCCGGCTGCAGAAACCTAACTGATATCAGACTAAACCTCCCGTGGAGAGCAGCTATAAACAGTGAGTTAGGAAACAGAGGAGGCTTTTTGAAGGCTTCAGAACATGGCCCGGGCAGGCCAAGCAGAGGGATCAAGATCCCAGGGAGCCATTGTAATTGAGTTCTCTGTCCCCTGCTGTGTCTGTCCTCTGGGTCAGTTTTCACTGGGTAGGTCATAGAGGCCAAACCTAAAGCCATGATGGAGAGCATATGGCAGCTTTCCTGGGATAAGAAAGTAAACACTGGAGGCCAGGAGCAAGCAGCAGCCCTGATTCTGGGGACACAGCTCTGTGGAAAGGGAGGCCTCAGGGGAATCAGTTCTATAGTGCTATCTCAAATCAAATCAATTCTCAATCTCAACTCAGATCAGCCAGAACCTGCAATAAATCTCCTCACAAGGAATTTATCAAATGGGACATCAGTAGATCAATAATAGAATTCTTGCCTTTCATGTGAGAGACCCGGGTTCAATCCTCACTTTACACGCAGATGCCACACATCAGTCAGTGCGAGCTCGAGTGTTACTATGATGTGAGATAGATGTCAACAAATGTTTCAATGGAAAGTCTTCAATACTGATTTCATCTCAACATCAACAAAACAAAGGTCTTTCCCACTGGGCCACTAGCTAACGTGATAGGTGAAGAAAGGATTGAAACTGGCAGTGACTTCATCTTACTTGGATGTACAATCAGCACCTTTGGTATCAGCAGTCAGGGGATCAGGAGATGTATTGCATTGCATGAGTCTACTGTCAGAGACCTCTCAAAAACATTAATGAGCAATGATGTCATCCCAAAGATTAAGGTGCACCTGATTCAGGCCATCGTCTTTCAATCACTTGCGATAAGTCTGAGAACTAGATAATGAATAAGAATGACAGAAGAATTGATGTCTTTGAGTTGTGGTGTTGGAGAAGAGTGCTGAGTACCATTGGACTGTTGTGTTAAGTGTCGTCGAGTCGTAAGCGACTCATAGTGACCCTATGAATGAAAGTCCTCAACACTTGTGTGACTTTCATCCTTTCTCCAGGTTCATAGGGTTTCCAGAGGCAAGCTGTTATGAAAGTGGATGTCACTTCTGTTTCCAAGCTTGCTTTAATTGGGGAAACACTGTCCACCGTGGGTAACCATTAACACATTTGACATATCAGTGTCACAGTCTTCAGCTTCACAGCAGCCACAAGTTACTTCTGTACGGCAAGTGGACACACCAGGGCTATACGACCTGGAAGAATGTTTGACCAAAACCAATGAAAAACAGGCCTGAGGGCCGCAGATTAAAAGTCACTCACCTTTGGCTTGGCAGCATCACTTTCTGTCTGTTAGGCCAACTCATCACTCTCTGTGTTGATGTTGTTGTTGTTGAGTGCCGTCAGGCCGTAGGTGACTCATAGCAACCCTATGAAGGAGAGTCTTCAACACTTGTGTGACTTTCAGTTAAGTCCCTTGGACTGTGAGAAGAACAAACAAATAATGTCGTGGAAAAATGTGCATCTAGAGGGCTCCTTGGAAGCAACGATGGCAAAGCTTCGTCTCTTGAACTTTGGACCTGTTACTAGGAGAGGTTATTCCTTGGAAAAGGGTATCATTCCTGTAAAGGTGGAGGGTCAGTGAAAGAGAAGAAGACCCCCAACCAGTTAGATTTACATAATGGCTGCAGTAATGAGGTCAAGTGCATCCGAGATGATGAGGATGGCACAAGATAGGACAAGATTCAGGTTTGCTGCTCACAGGGTCCCTACGAGTCATCCACTGCTCAAGGGCACCCCAGAACAACAGTGGTAAGGAGTTGTTGCCAAATTGAAGGCACACAGTTCAAGGTCACCAGCTGTTGCATGGGAGAAAGATGGAAAAATTCCTCTTGTGCAATTTAGGGCCTCTGAAAACCACTAGAGTGTAGCTATGAGTCAGTTCTGACTCAACAGCACATAATAATAACAACAAAACAGATAATGAGTTGTGCTGCTAAGTCAAACATGTTGTTGTTGTTGTTAAATGTCGTCGAGTCATAGATGACTCATAGCGACTCTATGAATGAAGGACCTAAACACACGTATAACTTTCATACTTTCTCCAGGCTCATAGGGTTTCCAGAGGCAAGCTATTTCGGAAGTGGATGCCACTCCTGCTTCCAAACTCATTTTAATCTGGGAGCTCCACCCAACACTGTCCACCACGGGTGACCAATATCACATTTGGCACATTAGGGTCGGAAGTTTGAATCCACTAGTTTCTCCACAAGAGAAAGATCTGTAATTTCCTCCAATGCACTGTACAGCCTCTGAAAACTCTCTGGAGGGTCACCAATGAGTCGCTTCTGACTTGACAGTGCATAACAACAGCAATAATTAATATGTTAAAGACAATTGATGAAGGGAGATCTGGTGGCCTAGTGGCAAGAACCTGCACTGCAATCCCAGAGGTACACGGTTTGAATCCATCCACCCGGCTGGTTACCCAATGCGGACAGAGAATGGGGTGGAGCTCCCTGATTAAAACAAGCTTGGAAGGAGGAGTGGCATCCACTTCCGTAATAGCTTGCCTCCGGAAACCCTATGAACCTGGAGAGAGGATGAGAGACACCCAAGCGTTGAGGACTCTCCTTCATAGGGCCTCTATGAGTCACTTGCAACGGGACTGCACTAAACAACATAAACTGTTACTATCCAAAATTGAACTAGATGCAATAAATCAAAAATCTCCTAGTGGTCTAGGAAAAACAAGTACTCAAACAAACAAACAAAAAAATTCATTGTCACCTCCTAGCTGACCACCTCCATCCCCAGCGGGCTTCCAGAAGTTTCAAATCATACTGGAGGAGATTGTCTACATGACCAGAGTTTTCTAACAAGTTAACAGAGGGAGAAAATAGAGTGATTCTGACTGGGATTGTAAGAGATGTGTAATTGTTAGAAGCCGGCATGGAGTCAAGTTCTGCTGATAATAACATTACACACAACCCCTCCATCCTCACAATTGTTATGTTCAAGCCCAGTGTTGCAGCCAATCCATCAGTCTGTCCTGTTGAGTGTCTTCCCCTTCTCTGCTGATTTTCTCAACTTCACCAGGTACGATGTCTTCCTCCAGGAACCGATTTGTTCCGATAACATGTCCAAAGTACATGAGATGCAGTATTGCCAATTCCCACTTTGAAGAGCATGCTGGTTTCGGGGAGCTCTGGTGGCTTAGTGGCAAGAAGCTGCACTGTAATCCCAAAGAATGGGGTTCAAATCCATCAGATGCTCTGCCGGAGAAGGAGGGGCAATCTCCTCCTGTACCAGTCAGATCTGATTTCATGGTACATGCACACAAAATAATGAAATAAATTTTTTTAAAAAAAAAGAGCATGCTGGTTCCAAGACATCTTCCAAGGCAGTTTTGTTTGTTCTTCTAGCAGTCCATGGCATATTCAGTGTGATTAGCCAGTGCCATAATTCAATTCTTTGGCTTTCCTTGTTAACGTTGTTGTTGTTGTTGTTAGATATGATTGAGTATGGACTGTGGCAAAGGGCTCAAGTATGTCAGATAGGATTGTTCGTAAGGTCGCTGTGAGTCATACTCAACTCGATGGCATTTAACAACAACCGTTGAGTGGGCTACAAGTCATAGTCACTCTGGGTAAAACGTAACAAACACCTGGCTGATGTTGTGCCCTCCTCATAATCTCTGCTGTGCTTAATCTCATTGCTGCAGCCACTGTGTCACTCCATCTCTTCCAATGTCTTCCTCTTTTTTGCTACCCCTCTACTTTTCCAAGCATAATGTACTTTTTCAAGGACTGGCCTCTGACTACATGTCTAAAGTATGTGGGACAAAGTTTCACCATCCTTGCCTCCAAGCAGAACTCTGGCTACACTTCTAAGAGATTTATTTGTTTCGTTTTGGGTTGGGTTTTTTTGTGTGGGTTTTTTTGTTTTGGGGGGGGTTTTTTTGGCAGTTGATAGGATATTCCATATTCTTCACCAACACTACAAGTGAGAAACAACAATTTTCCTTCATTCTTTCTCATTCATCGTTCAACTTTCACGTTATGAAACAATGAGAAACACTATAGTTATAATTCGATCTTAGTCGTTAAAGTGGCATCCTTTTTCTTCAGCATTTTAAAGAAGTCTTTAGAAGAAGATTTGTCTAATGCAACACAAAATTTGATTTCTTGATATTGCCTCTTTGTGAGTTGTTTGTGGATCCAAATAAAATTAAATCCTTGACAACTTCAATGTGTTATCATAATGTTATTTATTACTCCAGTTGTGAGAAATTTTGTTTTCTTTCCTGCCCTGTAATCCATACTGAATATCTTACAATATGTAATATCTTTTTCCAGCCTTTTACTTTGAGTCTATATTTCTCTTCATTCATTACATGTGTCTCTTGTATACAGCATATTGATGGGTTTTGCTTTTTTATCCATTCTGCTACTCTTTTTCTCTTGATTAGTGCATTAAGTCCATTCATATTAAGTATGATTATTGCCAGGCCAGATTTTAATGTTGCCGTTTGTTGTGTTTCTTTTTTGTTGTTTCTTGTAATATAATCCATCCACTTTCTTCTGCTATCTCTGTGCGTAGGATTTCCCTTAAAAGTTCTTGTTGGTATGGTCTTGTTTTCACAAATTCTTTCTTTCTTTTATACAAAGGATGTGATTTCTCCTACGTATTTGATGGAGAGCTTTGCTGGGTGTGGGGTCCTGGGTTGGCAATTGTTTTATTTCAACTTTCTGTATATGTAATATATAATAAGTTATGCTAAGTTATGTAATGATGTGATATGATATGATACATGATATGTAATCAATTTGCAGCAGCAGGATGGATGGTGAAGAGATTGAGATTGTTCACAGCTTCAGTTTGCTCGGCTCCATGGTCAACACTCTTGGCACCAGGAACCAGGAAATCAAAAAACGTATTGCGATGGGAAAGTCTGCGGTTAGGGACCTCTCTAAAGTACTCAAGAGCAACGGTGTCTCTCTGGAG